>NC_133983.1:12306637-12339137 GCF_047716275.1 Strix uralensis | reverse complement strand
GGATTTAGGGCCTTGGTTTATAAAGCCTGGGCACTGGTTGTAAACATTATGGACGTTGCTTATTATTTTTCTAGCTCATATTTTAGAAAAAGTATCTATTTATATTTTATCAGTATTTATACAGGAGTGTCTGCAATTCTAGGCAGAGACTCTGTTGATTTATAACAAGCTCCAAAACTGACCCAGTAAAGGAAGTAAACTCATCCAGAAGAACTGAGCTTGTTTACTGCACCTGCACATTTTCATTAATTAGGGTTCGTTTTTTGTGTAGACAAGTATAAGGTATGGGAAAGACATTGAATTAGAATGTGATTTTCTAAAAAGCAAACTGAAGAAACAGCACACATTTTTTATAATTATTTGGTGCTGCCTCTTCTGTGGTTCCTTTAAAAACTGGAACACATTCATTTCGCTTATCTTTGAAGTTGTGCAGCAACTTTTCTTAACTACAACAGAATCTAAGTCTAATCTGAGCTAGGTTGTTACAGTCACCATATTATCTGATATATTCTATTTTCATTTGTCCAAGATTTCAAAATATTTTAAAAAAAAAGCTTACATCAGCAGCTAACAAAAATGATGCACCCGCTTTCTTACTTTAGAAACTTCATCCAAGCATATGATATCTGGTGGAACAACTGTTTGCATTGTCTATTTCTGTGCTTTTTAGTGACTGAGGAATGTTTTACAAAATGAGGTGCAGTAAATAAATAAAAAATCAGCATGCACACAAAGCCCATTATTTCTTAATGACTTCTGCGTTTGTGACTCCCTGGAACTGGTTGGAAAATTGACTCCATTACAATATGTTTAAAACTTGGCATCGCGCACTTGTAAACCTGGATAATTTCTAACAATAAAATCGAAGCACTGGGATGAGCCAAAATGTATTCTTTCTTCAATAAAGTCATAGCTAAAGCATTATTTTCCCCCTATAAAATTTCCAAAATAGTTAAAGTGTTTAGAAACATTCCCTTTATATTTCTTTTCCTATAAAGTGTCCATTCTTGTTTTGTCCAGCCCCTATTAAGTTAACCTGAAAAAGGTTGAGTCCCTTTGTTTCAGTGATTTGTGATGTGATGTTGCTGCTCATATTTCACTTAGTGTTGCTTAAATTGCCAATCACGGATCTTGCATTCTATCTGCTGTCAGCTTGGTTTGGATTATCACCTCGGATGTGGGGTTCCCTGATTTCATTCTATGGTGAGCGCTTCCATGTTCCATTTTATAAAATCACATTTTTCTAATGAGAATGCAAATGAAAGAAAAGCTGTGTGAAATGGCTATAGATGAGTTGCTTGTCAAAAATGTTTTACTTTAGGGAAAAAAAAAAAAAAAGCCGATAGCTCGCTCAACAGGGTAATGCACTGCATGTTCTAGATGGACTCCTCTTTAGAGTTGTGGCACATGGCCAAATATGAAGGCAGCACATCTTCATTGTTGCTGGTTCTCATTCCTAGTGCTTAAACAACTCATGCAGGTTTTGACAGATTTTTTTTTAATATATTTACATAAACCACTTTATTGCAGTAGCATTTATTCAATGGAAAATATAAATGTTGAGTTATAAAAAGATTTTTTTCTTTTAATTTTTTTTTTTTTAAAGACCATACACGTTTTTTTCTTCTTAGGAAAACACAGAAATAGTGTTGTGTTGGGGAACTTTAAAAGTTACTTTATTATAAAATATGAATCAAAACACAATAAAAACACAATAAAAGGAGTCGTTATCTCTTAGAGACTATTTAGGAAGTCAGCTGTGTGCTTTCAGTAGTATGTAGTGTTGAATATGTGCAGAGAGATCATGACTGGAAGATGAAATTATCCCTACTGAAGAGTACTAGAGATCTGTACAAAAATAATCTTTAATTGGATTTAAATATGATATGTATTCACTTTGCTGACTTTGGCTTTTATTGATTCTTTATGATGGGTTAAAAGTATAGGGTGATATCTCAGATCACCTTAGGTAGGGCTTTATGACTGCCTCAGGTCTCATTGTTAATATTCTTACAGCTATTTACCTCCGTCAGTAATGAACAGGCTAATGGGTCAGCAAATCTGACTGTATACTGATCTCTCAGGATCATTTTCATTCAGTCTTCATCTGAAGCTGACTATCGTGTGTGGCCTAAGTGATCTGAGTGTCTCTGTATGTAGAACAGTTGTCAGACATGTAACAAGGTAATCAGAAAACTAGTTGTGCGCAAATTAAAAAAATACAGTTTTTATATTAATGCAAGTATTATGTGCACTACACCATCCCTCAAAAACACTATGTGAAGGAAAAGAAACGTGGCACTGTAATGCTAATGGTTACAGGACACATTTTCATCGTAGTCCATCATCTGCAGTTGGAACTAGATTTTAAAACAGCAGAGATTCTACCTGTGCTCAGACACTGTTTGTCAAAACACATCCAGATTCCCAGAGGACTTCAGCATTTTGGGTGCTAAGCTTGTGTAGAAATTCAGCTGTAAATGTCACCGTAGGAACAGATGGACATCAAGCACTTTAGTTAATTCTGGTTATACTTTGGTGAACGGAAGACTTTGACATTTTTACCCTAATTATAGGTACTAAGTATCTAAACATTTGACCAGAGAGCTTTTGAAAACCTTGCCTTAAAATATTTCCTGTTCAGGAGTGATTAGCCAATACAGATTTCAATTTAAATTTTAATTAAGGCTTATTTGTTATGTACAGTATTAGCTTGCAACACTTTTTTTAAAAAAAGATGTTATCTTTATAGAATTGACTTATTTGGAAACTTAACATAAGCTTTCAAGCCCACAGAAAATATGGCAATGTGTTTCTGTTTAAAATATGTTTTAAAAAGTAATTCATGGTAAAACGTTTTTGCGGTACTGCTTTAGAAATAATTTTGGATGTTTTAGATAAGAACCCCTTAATCCCTAACCCTAAAATCTAGATATACAAAAATTTATAGGAATACAGTTTTAGTGCCACTCAGTATTTTAGCCATGCCCACATGACCTGATTATCACTTTGAAAACATCTGGGTTGAATAGTGGCAGGAAAAAAACGTATCAGTGCTAATGTATGAAATAGCCCTGGTCCTGCATATAAATGACACAAGGTGTCTGTTGACTTCAACAGACATTTTGGATAGACCATGTACTTGGAGCATTATAATGTTATCTGTAAATGGCTGTTGAGGTAGTTTTGCTGATCATAATACCTCAAAAATTTAATTTTTAAGAAGTGTCTGTCCAGTCAGTCTTGAATTTATTGAGATAATGCGTGGGTTTCTTTCAATGCAATACTGTTCTGTGTGCTTTATGTAGATTGCCTGGCTCTAATTAAATCCACGCAAGGGCTGTGCTTTATGCTGTTATTAAACAGAAGAGTGTTAAAATTGATTTATCAGGCTTTAGAAACAGTTACTCTGGAGAGGTGGTGTGACCAGGAATCACCTGCTTCTGCAGAAACGGAACATGAATCCAGTCTTTTCCCTAGCAGTTATGGACTGATTAAAAAATAATCCCCATGTTTCACGTATCTCAGGTGCAGAGTGAGACTTCCTGGAAATCAGCTGAAGATTTACAAAGAGGAAAGAAAATTAGGCTAAACACAAATGTGAAAAACCCCAAACCCCTGCCATGTTGGAGGTTACAGGCAAGTGGTGTGAAAAGTTGAGATGGTCTGTTGCAGTAAGTTAAGTTTGAACTCAAACTCTTCACTGTTCTGATGGCTGGTAATGCTTTAAAGTACATCTCATGATGTATTAGTATATAAATGCTCAGTGCCCAGAGTGGTGGTCTGTTGGTCCATCACTATGGGTGGATAAAAAAAATCAAGGTAAAGGAACAGAGCTATTTTCATATATGAGAGTTCCTCCTTCCTCCCAGCTGGGTTGGGAGGAAGGAGAGGAGGAAATGAGCAGACACACTGTGGTTAAGTCCTCATTGCTGATCCGAATATGAAACAATCTGGTCAGACTGGAGTAGTTGGTGTCTTGCTACTGGCAGCTTATTTCTGTTCCCTCTGGCATCTTCCCCGTGAGAAGAGGAGAGTGCATGGGATAGCAGAAAGTAGAATGAGAAGATGACTAAGGAGAAGATAGAAACCCTCACGGTTTCTCATCAGTCACATTTTCACATGGATTTGACATAGTGACTTAAAATTTTGGTATCTGTGTTACCTGTGGTGATTACCACTTGTGTGTCTAATGTTGATCACCTAGTTTGCAGTAGAGAAAAAGAAAAGCAGAACTGAAAGAGAATGGAAGAGAGAGAAATGTGTGGGGAGAGCTGAAAAGAAATTAATGGAGAGAAGAGAAATATGGAAAAATGGAGGGAAGCTGGAGAGGAAAACTTTGGAGAAAAGGAAGAGCAAAATAGAGAGACAGCAATGAAAAAGAGAATCACAGCAACAAAAAACAGATTTTAATTACTTTAAAAGCAACAGTGTATCTTTCTCTTGAGAGCATGGACATCTCTTGGTTGGTATGCAAGGTACATAAAACTCAGCAGAGATGTTTTAGAGGAGAACGTGTGACTGCTAAGTTTATAGGAGACAAAAATGGAGAAAGGTTACCACCAATAATACAGTAACCAAGAGTGTTCCTAGTTAAGCTAAAGGTAGAATTGAGTTCTGATGGAAGTGCTGGGATAACCTAGCCTGAGCCTTAGGAAGTTCAGCTTAGGGTTTGATCCCAACCTCATTCTAATGGGTGAAAAGACTGATGCTGAAGGTCTGTCAGGAAAACAATCACTCCCTTTCTCCTCCTTACATCTCCCTACCAGTCATCGAAAAGCCTCTATTAGAATTGTTTTTTTCCTGACTGTTTAATTTTTCTGTCCAAAGATGCTGGATATATTCTGCACCTCGTGGCTGACTTGGAGGACGCTCTTTGTGCCATGTATTGATGAACAAGGTATATGTGAATCCACAAGACTAAAAGCATGAGAGCAAAAATACAAGGAAATAATCCTGTTTTATCTGCAGTTCCATAGTTACTATGTGAGAGTCTAAGCTCCCAAAGGAAAAGAAGCTTCATTTTTACGTAAAGAGAAAGAGGAGATATTCTCTTGTAGTTAAAATGATTATAGCTAGAGTGTTGAAAAAAACCACCAAACATTTTGAGTCTTGATAATATGCGAATCAGCAACACTGAGAGAAGTGTCTGCAAGATGATTTGAGTTTCAAGGACATAAATGTACTTCATTGCTCTGATTTAGTCACCGTTGGTCATTCAGGATGTAAGTGGGAACTGATCTCATTTAGGAACTCATTGAGAGGAGATGAGTCTGAGGACTTGATTCTATCTTATCTCGACACACCACAGTTAATAAAGGAAGGCAATTATTATGTTTTCTGGGATGTACCCTCATCTGAGGCATTGTTAATAAACGTTAAAGGGCTAGTTCTTCAAAGATATTTAAACACCTAGCTCCCATTGATTTCAATAAAATAAGGCATCTATGTGCCTTTAAAAATCTGACCTTAAGTGTCATCAGGAAAAAGTGAAGCAAAAGATAAGCAGGTTCTAAAAGAATAACAAGGGACTGCAGGCATATGATTCTGGTGTGCTCCTGGTTATTACATTTTATGTGTATTGGATGTCTGCACATTATAAACCAAATAAAGATACAAACAAATGATCCCCACCTATACCACATAAAGCATCAAATCGCTATCACTTCTCTAGTCGTCTCTCAGACTTCTTTTACAAAACATTGTGTATGGATTGAGATAAAAAGCAAGAAAACAACAAACCTAACAATATCCCCTCTGCTCCCTTCAGCCTCTCTGACAGAGCCCCCCTCCCAGCACCACGCTTGCTCCTTCTTTTCCCTTCCCCAGTGTACTTTGTGAGCTGGAGGGGTTTGTTCACCCTGCTCTGCGTGACAAGCAAACAGTTGGTCACATCCCTAATTACAGATGCTTTTGTTACACAAACATATTCTTTCAGTTAGAGGAAAATACCTTGTTCTCAAGATTAGCCTTATCGAGAAGTTACAGTATGTATGACACAGTCCCAATGTGATAAAAACATAGATAGATAGACAGGCAGTGGCATACAAATGTTAACTTTTTCTTTTCATTTTTGAGGAAAAATCCTGCACTAGAAAATATCGTGTTGGTTTGTCACTATCTTGTCAGGTTTGTTGCGTTTTAATACAAAACAGAAAGTGAGAGGGGAGGAGGTTGCCTTGCTGTTTATGTTTCTTTCATGGTTAAGCCAACTATGCTGCTTACTTATTTCTTGATAAATATTGCTCAGCTACTTCTTTTTGGGATAAAGTAAATGAAAACAAACCCTCCACCGATAACAATAATTCCCAAAGAAGAGATTTTCAAACGTAAAGGCTAAACTAAAATTTAAAATGATTTTCCTATATTTCCGTCCTAGATTCCCTGTCTTACTCTCAGTGCATTTGTCCTTTTAAAGGAACCAATATGTTTGTATAACTGATGTGAAACAAGCTTGACTCCAAAAAGATTTAACTTAATATCTGGCTAAGCATTCAGAGGGTAGTCCATCTGTAGAATGTACATTAAGGACCCTGGCTGGAGCGCAGCTAGTCATGTATGATATCAGGCACACAAATGTGACGTGATGCCCATATACTCTTGAGCATAATTCAAAGTGCCATGAAGCTCTATGGGTAGAGAAGCTATAAACACAGTTGTCACAAATGAGAAAGACTACAGGATTATATTCAGACTGAAGAATGAAGAAACATTAGAACCAGCCGTCATGTCTTAATGAAATTGTTAATTAGGATATTATGGAATTCATAGCTAAAGATAATATCTGTCCAGTAACCTTGCAGCACGCTTTTAGTTAACTATTTCTTCACCAAAATCTAAGGCAGACTCAAAAGTGGTACAGTCAGCCCTTTGTAAATATACAAATACAATCAAAATGACATTACTTTTTTTTCCCCGTGGTTTTTTTAATCTTATTTTTTCTTTCTAAACAGACCAGCAGAGAACATGTGATTATCTACTGCTTATAGGAATAAGTACACATTTAATCTACATAATCATCAGTCTTTCTTTATGTAAAAATGATTAGTAAATAGGGTTTTTAAGCAACTGTTTAGATTAGGCATTGGCATCATAGATTAACTTACTTCTAAAACACTTGATTTTATCACTCTGCCTAATGATTTGTCTCATGATTTATTGGCTAATATGATGAATCGTGTTAGATTTATTGTTTATCCTATAAATAGTGCAACAAATCATTAAACAGTGATAAAACCCAGCAGTTTCACAAGAAAGTCTACCTATGTTGTCTTCATGTACAATGTACTTGTGTTGTACAATAATTTGATGGTTCTGTTTTCAGTTTTATGGTATCAGGTGAATAGGCATCTCTGTTTAAATTAAATGGTTTTACAAAATAATAGTGAAGTCGTAATCTTATATTCCAGCTATATTTATTTTATACAGAAAAATAAAGCCTAATGTCTGATGCATGGTAAATCTGTGAATTTATTCACAATAATAAATGTAATATTCTTTCTTAGAAACACCTTAAAAATAATGGCAGTTTTTCATATTTTAGCATGTCAGCTATGTTTTTCTTGCTATGGTTTCATGCTGCAGTTGACAAAAATGTTGCTTCTATCTTTGTGATTTGAGAGATCTGAGCCCATCTCATTTAGTAGCTTAGCTGAAAGGCTAGTGTGGGATATTGGTGAACTGAATATATGAAATTTGGCATTCAGATAATGGGAGTGGTCTTTTTCTTTTCTTGAGACATAATGGCTTCTCTTTTTGCAGACATAGCTAAGTCTGCCTGTATACATTAGGGATGAAAGGGCAGAAAATAGAAGTAATATTCTTGAAAATTCCCTGAGGTCATCAGTGGGTTAGGATAGACGCGATCATGATGATCTTATATTCTGCAGAAGTAGATTTGCAGTATTGTAAATTGAATTATTTGGACTGGAATGGTCAACCTTTAGTGCTAACTGGCACATTTACCTTCTTTTGATCTCAAGGTGTTGCCGCACCCTGTTGTCCCTCACCTGTTGCAGAAAAGCTTATCGTGCATTCATTAGATCCGTCGTTTCATACACAGTACCCCCAGCAATACCTGTTAATGTAGGACATGCTCAGCACAGCTGATCAGCACTTTCAACACCCAGTATATTCTGGAAATACCAATCTTTCATTGTACATCCTTAGATACAAAGTACTGAAGTACAGGTGTGCTATAGCCACACAAGAGTAGTGGATTTGCACAGCACATGTAGCATCTGTAACATTTGTTCTGCACAAGCACAGGGCTGTGAAAAAAGAGGTGGCAGAGAAAAACAGCACCTGGGAGCAGAGTGCTGCTGCTTGTTGTCCCTGATACTCCTATTGCCCTGGATAAAAAGGGTCAGTGGGAATGGGACATGGACCATACGCCATATCCCAGGGGTGCCTGAGGCTGTAGTTGGGCACCTTTATTACACATTTTCTTTTTTTTTTGGTATGTCACAAGAACTTGGTTTGTTTGAGAAGAGACAAAATAGGATGAGCAAGAAGGTTAAACAAAGGATCAAAGAGTAAACCTCTGACAAGTTTTTAACAAGTGCAACTCTCCTTTGGCCACCATTATGTCAGCAGTGTTGGTTACTCGATTCATTTGTTTTTCACAACAGTAAATTATAAATTTAGTTATTGATTACTTGTACCTTTGTTATAGGAACTGTGCAGTCTGGGCACTCAGAATTGCTTCCTATGCCAGGTGCTTGTTTGGCTACTTGTAACAGTCTTTAAAAGAGCCTGAACACAAATTGGCAGAATCTGTGCAGCAAGACTCTGAAAATCATCTCCAGTGATCCAGAAGGCTTCATAGCAAGCAGAAGAAGTCCTGCTTCTTGTCATTGCAATTATGGAGATGTGGGAAGTAGATTTCCAAGTATGGCATGGCCTAACAAAGTAAATGTGCCTTGTTTGTTAACTAACTGAGCATGTCCCTTCAGTGCCCTGCTAATAAATCCTCTCAAAGGGAAACCACCACAGTACGTAAGATGCACGATGAAGAATAAGGCATTCTTTCTGTTTTGAATGTCTATTTTATCTGTAGAAAAGCACTGAGTACAGCTCAACAGCTTACCAATCTTGGGCAACTGTAGAATTTTAAAAATATGTGGAAATATTACACAAGTCCTTTTCTGTATTATTCTGATCTAGCCATCTCTGATCTCTTTTAAACTTATTGCAAATGCACTTTATGAAAAGGAGAAGGAACAACAGATATAAGACTTTGAAGGCTGGAAAGAAATAAAGCTTCTAGGGCTACTCTTAAGGGAAAACTGACAATGTTTGTGGGTCAAAGTCTGGAAAAAATGAAGTTAATTGAAAGATAGGCAGTAAATGAGATGGCTATTTAGGATTGTGATTTTGGTGTGTCCAATAATTAAATCCAGGAAGGCAGTCCTATGACAGAAGCCAGCAAAGAAAATGTGCTTTTGTGTGCATGTGTTACTCCAATGTATATGAGTATTGCAAATTTCTCCTTTGGTATAGTGCGCTGTTCCTTGGGTGAATGCACCCTATTTTGTATTAACAGAGAAAGTAAATCTGTGGGTCTTTTAAGTCTCCAGTGTAATCCTAGGCAGTGCTACCACTAATTTTCCTCCAGACGAGCCTTTTAGTCCTCAGTGTGTTTCCAGAGAAATATTCTTGTTTTCCTTAGCAGAATCTCTTGAGAACATTTCCTGGAATTGCTCTAGATCTGAAGGTAGAACTATGGAAGAGGAGGAAAACAGAATGAAAATGCTGGATTAAAGGAAAGGGGCTTTAAAGGAACAAAAGTTATCATTTAACACAGGAGGAGGAAGTAGTTTGTTATACTGGACCAAACAGCTAGAAAGACACAACTTTATAAATGCTGAAGTAGGCTTATCTCAAACCAGGGTAAAGGTTATTGCACTAAAGGTTTAAAACCTAGGAAATTCATGTTCCTAGTGGGTGCATAAATCTGAGACATTTTTAATCTCACTATGTAAATAAATCTCGTCAGAAAAATAAAATTGTATTGCTTTGAGTCATTTGCCATAAACCCTTTTAATTTGATTTTGATTGATAGCTATATCCCTTGCATTAGAACTTTTTGAAAAAGTTTTAAGGTACATAATTACTCACTCCCTCTGGGTGATGCAAAGTTTTCGAACTTGCAAGGGTGTGTTACTCTTGTATAAAATATAACTTGCAAATATTTTTATATTATAATTACATTTTGCCTTTATCTTTCAAGCATTTGTTCATCTTTCATGCCATACTTTCAAACTCTGCAATGTGACTGATTGATGAAGTAAGTGCAGTTAATTTTAATTCTGATTTTTGGGACTGGATTTGTCAATCAATACTGTTCACTGGAGTAATTAAGTAACTGTCTCTAATTTCTTAGCCTTTTTTTCTCTTTCTTTCTCTTTTACTTAATAATTTAGAAGTGAGAGGTCTCTAACAGCTACCTGTCAATTTGAAGTTTGGTGTTCATAAATTGAAGGATGAGTGCCTGTTTTTGCATCCCACATGAACACAGCCTTTGTTTGGCAACAGTGATTGTCAGTAGACTGCCATTATTAAGTCTTTGCTCTTACCCCCATTCAATAAGCAGCCAAAATGCCAAAAAGCAGAACAAGTTGCATCTTCAAGAAATAAAAGCAGACAGGGAGCAAGGGTAACCAGCAGTACACACTCCAAACCAGACAGATCAAATTAATTCTGTGGAGAGGACTAGGTTATATAAACACATTACATACACCAGATATCAGTGTAGGACATTATTCTCCCTTATTCACAAGAGATTCTGCTAGTGTCAATAAGAAGTTTACAGAAAGATGTAAAGTGTCATCATCAAGTAGTAACTAATGTTTTAGTTAGCACCGTTATTATTTCATATACAGCATTACCTGATGGGAAAAACCCATTAACTTTAAAACCACAGTTGTGTGATCTGTATTTCTCCTTGTTTGTTGTCCTTTCAACTTCCCTGTCAGCCTTTAACATCAATCAACAAATGAATCCTTTTCCAGATGAATAATGATTCTCCGCTGACTGGCATATCTGTCTGGAGAACAAGCAGGGTAGCAAAGCTGATCCTGTGGCACCTCTTGTTACCTAGGGCACAGATCTCGGATATTCAGGGGAAACATCTAGAACAGGTAAACTAAAATGATACCACAACTAACCTAAGTTTTCCTAGTTCTTTTTACTTGTATCAGTTATGTCCTAGTACAGGAACTCAAGATTTCTAATACTCACCTACTATGCACTGAGGCCCTTCCAGAGCCTTCCCTAGCTGCACATGCAGCAGCTCTGTATGTTAGGCCTGTAATTCAGAAAGATGATCCCTTTTTTCTGTACAGCCAAAATTATGGACTTGCCATCTCAGTGAAGATAATAAGAACTGACTGGCCTAAATTAGACTCGTATTCTTAGTGCTTTTTTGGCAACGTTGTTCCTGTCCCTCAGAAACAGCCCACATTCCATTCCTTCTTACTCAACATCAGCATCAGGGTAGATGTGTCCCAAACGCAGTGGTTTCCCAAACATCTAGAGCAGTGCAATGATGAACACTGCTGATAACGACCGCTGTCTGGAAACCGTTTCCCCAACAGTTCCCCTGCCCTGATCCCACAATAGGTGGCTGAATGCATCCCTGTTTCTTCCTGCAGATGGAAGCTTTTGCTTGCATGTGAACCCTGCTCCTTGTGCAGCTTGGCTGAAAGCATTCCTTGAAAATTAAACAAGCCTGTTTTCCTACATCAAGCTGGAAAATACCATTGCAACATGGCATCACTGAGGTTCCTGCAGGACATTTTTTCAGTAGGTTGGTAGAAGTCCTCATCTGTACACAATAGCCTTCTGTTGGCCACCTGCATTACAGCCATAGCTATAGCTCTCCATCTTCTATAAACCTTCCAAACACAGCTCCCTCCCTGATTCAGGTTCTAGTAGAGTTTTTTGTTGTCCATAAAGATAAGGCTGAAAAACTGCCCTCTGAAGCTTTGTTTAGACTGTAAAACAATCTTTTAATGCTCTGGATGGTCACCAGAGGACTTTAGTCAGGAATGCAGCCTCCCCAGTCCCACCATTCCTCCAGGTAATATCTAGAGTGTTACTTTTATTACGTTCACACTTGGTCTAAGCTCTCTTTTATTCTTTTTTTCTCTCTGTAAAAGTAGAAATAGTTATTTAATAAATATCCAAGTGGGATCTATCTTTAAGGATGACATGCATTTATTGTGGCTTATGCTATATTATTCTTGCTTAACTTTGAGCTTTTGATTTAGCATTCTAGTTTAGCAGTGGTATTCCACAGGGAATATTGTTGGTTTCCAAATCTTTTGTCAGAGTAATTGAGCATAACATCTTTGCAGGTTTGTGTTTCAAAAGATGCTTTATTTTTTCTTGTCCATTTGTTCTATCCAAGCTATTCAAAACTTCTAGCTTTACAGATCCTTTTGAAAGAATTTGAGTTTTAGGGCTGATAATTTATGTTTCTGCTGAATTTGCAACTCTGTATGTGATGATTAATATACTTCTCTCCATAAACAAGAAAATATGATATCTGTGAATTAGTAACAAAACAGAAGAATTTCATTAAATTCCATCCTTTTAATTCTTTATAAATTAAACATCATCCATGTCTGGCTGGCTGAAGAGTGAATGTCACATATAAGATATCTCCCTTAAATATTTTCTTGAAAGTAATCTATATGATTTACAACATATTGCAATTAACATTGACCTTTTGTCTGCTTCAAAAGAATGTGAGAAACAGTTTTTCTGACATCAAAGAGATTTTCTAAATTTCCAAAAATATTCCTGATGAAAGTTGTTCTGACTAGGAAAAATATGTCACCTTCATTTAAAAGTTACAGCACACTTGATAGATTGTCTGGCTCTTTCCTAACCTTAGTTCATGCACAAAGTGGATATAAAAAGACACTTTCAAATAATCATCTTTTAGAAAATGCTGATCCTTAGAAGTCGAAATTAAGAATCCTGTATTTATCTTTTAAAATCAACTGATGATTTATTTGAGATCTGCAGTCTGCTATTCACTCTCCCATTTCTTTCCAGCCACTTAATTGCCAACATACAGCTGCAGTTGAGTTTTCAACAAATTTAGTCCCCCTTTTCATTCAAAATGAAAAACAGTGTATAAAATTCAGTTTTCACAAATCTCTATATTCAAGTTTCTTTTACAGATTATTAATATCAATATATTTTAGACCTATGGACAATATTTGCTATAAATATAGCTCCCAATATTCACTATTCACACTGAATGTAGAATGACATTTTTCTGCTCCCAATGGCTCTATAGATGACTTTGTCAAGTTTTCAAGATGACCATGTAAAATCTTATGGTAGGAGTTTATTTCTTAAAAATATCTTTTTTTTTTTTTCCTTTTTTTTTAACCAACAGCTACCTATGAAAATGTTTGTGGAAAGCAAATAAAGAGTCTGCGAATAAGATCAAATTGTTTAACATAGTAAGATGTAGAGTCCTGCTCCTGTATTTGCTTACTCTTTGCTCTTCACTACTTTGGTCCCTCTCTAAGGGTTGGGAAGACTGCTCTGGTCACAGAGTCCTGCCAATACATGACATGTTCAAGCAGTGTACCTCTGAGCACTTGGCTGGAGCAGGCTCTCTTTGTAGCAGCCCTGACTTTGATGGCAAAGTATTAACTGTTCAGTTGAGGGAGGGGAGGAGAGATCAGAGCACGAGCTAGGCCAGCTGCCAGCCACACTAAAATTACTTCTGTAACCACTCCAATATGTGTACCAGAATTTAGGGACTCCGATATATTCAGACAGAACAGTTTTACAAAAAGGGTAGTTGAAATACGGTCTGGAACAAACTGCCGAAGTCAGCAGTAGAAGCAAATAGTGTAAATCAGTTCAAGGAGGAGTTTTTGAAGAAGGCAGGGGGAAGAGCATAGAGCTACTAGCTAGAAGTTCAAGTTTCAGATGATGAAACACAGATTGATTTGTATTTCCTGAGGTTATGAGGGCAGGTCTTCATGGCCCGTATCATCCTTTTTGGGCTATTAAATGTTCATGTGTACTTTTGTGCTGCGTTTCATTCTCTTTCAGTTTGGAGTGATGCTTTTTTTCCCCCAAATCTCTTGCTTGTACGGTCTCTTTAGATAATGTCTTGCAGAGTGGAATGCATACCACAAACCCTGTTTCCTAGCATCTCAGTGAACTTCACCAAAGTCAGCATAATCATTTAGTTACAGTGAAACAGTCAAGTACACTTTTCAGTTTATAGGCATAGAAATTTGCGTGCACTGGTGTTGTTTCCTGGGAAGAACCTCCAGACCATGATACAATATTTATGTCTACACTGTAATGGTAAAGAATTCTTAACTATGAAATCAAAAATAGAAGTGTTTTCGCTGTTTCAGGGTGCCACTAATGTCAACACTGTCATGCTTATGTGGTGAAAGGGGTACATTGCAGGAGGGGACAGAACAGAAAGCTGAGGGGGAACAAATCCACTGTACTATTTTCCAGTGATGAACCTGTATTTTTACCTTGTGGCCAGTGCCATGTTCTGGTCAAGAAGAGAAATCCTGATATGAAGCCTTTTGTTAATTTTATTTTTTATTTCAGTAAATCCGTAACCATAATTGTGCATGTAACAGAGTCCCTTTACCTTCTCCTGCATTTGTGACCCAATTACACTGCTGTCATACTGGAGTCCTAAGCTAACTCTCCTGTACCTACAGGACTCCTTCTTTTAGAAGTCTTGGGAGAGCAGCAATGGGCCCAATTCTGCAAGGTGTCATGCTCCATAAACTTCATGTCATGTCAGCATAAGCTGTAATTTTTCCACAGCATGCTGGATCAGGCTTTGCCTTGAATTTTACCTAGACTTTTTTTTGAAAAATAGATAAGCATCTTAAATGATATAGATTGCCATTACTAATACTACATGAGGAAAGTTGTTTGTATTTTATTTCAATCTTCAGTCTGTAAGTCATAGATTGTGCTAGGTAACTTGTTTATGTAATGTTTTCAGTAGAAATTTTTCAAATGTACAAGTTTCCCCTTCTTTTTTAATTATCTTTTATTGCAGCTCTGATAATCAAAACACAAATGTCTTTTGTTTATTTTGATGGAAGTAAGAACCCAAAATACAGGTTCTTACTGAGATTCGCTGTGCCTTGTGTTTCTTGCTTAAAGTAACATTTATTTTCACTGAGATTTCTGTGAGTATTTTCAATACCTTCTGCCTCAGCCTAACATTAAAAAATGCTCTTTGTTCATTCATTACCGTACCTATCAGCGTGGTAAAATACCTCTTAATGCTTCCCACTTTTTTCCTGCACGCACAACCCTGTTGGAAATCAGAAGTGCAGTTCCATAACAAATAAAAATAATGAGAAAATTAACTGTACGTTGTAAATGACCAGAAAGGTTTGGTTCTTTCTTCACAGAAATTCATAACCTGTGCCAGCACAAGCTCTGTTCCCTACTTCTCAGCAGTAGATGTGCTGGTATTGTGTTTAAAGCCCAACAGAGCAGTAGCAACAAGACAGAGCTGGCCTTACAGAAACATAGCAGCCAGATGATTGGATCCCATTTCCCACAGGTTTCTAACTCTGCAACTGAAAATGTCTTGTAACTCTATTAGGAAAGACCTATGGTGATCAATAGAAGCAACAAGGCCACACAAGTATGTCTCAGAGCACAATGAAAATTGCACATCCCATGGTACTCCGGGGACTTAATATTTTCAGTGATTTTCTCACCCCATCCCTTGCCCTTGTTTATGGAACCGTTCTTCTGTCTCATGCAGCGTTATTGTGAAATGTAACTGGACTTGTTCATTATCATAGTTTACTCAAAAAATCAGTTCTGTGTATTTCCTAAGGTTTTAGGTAATACAGATTTTATTTAAAAAAAACTACACCTTTCTTTAGTTTTGTAAAGATTGGTTTATATTTTGAAGTGACATTCTGCAACTTCAAAGAGAGGATGTCTGCACTGGTGAGACAAGAGGGCAGCAATCCCTTGCCCATCTCTCTTGCCTGAGTCAAGAGGGCCAAGGTCAGGAGTAGGGGTATGGTTTTGCTGGAGGTGACTGGTGGTGGACCCACAGATTCGATGTAGTGAATCAGGGCCACAAGCCAACAGATCACTTCCCAAGACATTCTGAGCTGTGTGGATCTGAGATGACATTGGAAACGACATTGGTATTTATCTACAAACACCTGACCAGAACAGCATTTTTGTGGCTTCATTTAATATGGTCTCCCTCTCTCTCTGATATTAGAGAGAGAACTGAACCCTCATTGTGAGTGGAAGGAGAAGGGGAAGTGAGCCATGCTATTTATTAATGCCTTTTGTATGGCTGTTTTCTATAGCGTTAGTTTCCCAGTTATTCCAGGGCTGGACCCTCATAACTGAATAGGATAGAAATTCAAATATGAGGTCATGAGAAAGTATCTGGCATTCCCCACCCCTGAATCTTTCTATGAAATGAATATGATGGAGTCCTAAGAATGAGGTGAAAAATCCTCTGAGGTGTTCTGCGAGGCTGAAGAGGCTGTTTTGCTAGACAGAAATGATCACAGAAGGCATGGTGAAGTGCAGCACAACAGTAATTAATATGGGATTCCCAGGTAAATTCATAAAGTTGTATCCCACTGAAAACATGTCTTTCAAATATACTATTTCTTCTCTGTATGACGGGAGCGATTAGTAAGGGGGATGTAAATGCTCAATTAGATTAGGAAAACTGTTTAAAAATTTGAATGATTATCTGGAATTTCAATTAATTATGGATCAGAAAAAAAGCTGTGATGATCTTTCAGAACTGCTTTTCTTCATTTTTTGGTGATTCTAAACCATCTGTGGATAACTAGCAACAAAGGATTTGATCCCACAGAAATAAGTTCTGAAGTAGTCTCATGGAAATTAGTTTTGCTTAGATGGACTTTTTTTCAGCAGCTTTCAGAACTGAGTCTTATTTTAGTGACAACTAAGAGACTGCTTGTTCTGTTACATAATTATTTTTAGTTTGCTGTTAATGCACCTGCTACAATACATTGTTTAAATTTTTTTTTTCTTTTTTAATGTGAGAAAAACAAAACACTTTCTTGGAGGTGTACAGGGAGTCTTTTATAGACAGTGTATTTAGCTCAGAGCACATGAAAAAATGACTACTTGACTAGGTTAGCTTTGGGTACCCTCGGGCTCTGTGAGATTAGTTTTAGATTCATATGCTATGGTCACTCATTGACCAAGCTGTTTCAACCCTTATACATATCCAGCAAAGGATCATTTCCCTCAGGCATGGTTTTCTTTCAACCATATTTAGCAAAACCATTAAACACACTTGGGGCTTGCGCTGAGGGGAGAAACAGCTTTATATGTACACAATTCAAAACAATTTTCTTCTTCAGGAAGAAGAAAAAACTTGGTTAAGTGTTATGTCTCGGTTTGTGAAGACTTAAGTTCGGTGCACCCTAAAAGGGTTCTGTATAACTTTCCCTGCAATTAAATTACTTTTGCATTATTCCTCATAATTTTTGCCAGTATTTTTAAAGTTGATGCAAAGATGCTTTATTCCTAAGCAAACAGAAAAATTAAGTATTTCTTATTTTTATTTCCAAGAGTGTTTGACAGTTGATACAGTAGTGGGATGGGAAGCAAATGATACATAGATTACTTTTTATCTTTTTATTAGCCTTTACTTTAGCAGCTAAATTTTATTTTTCAACAAATCCTCAAACCACAAGGTTTTCAGCTTTGATGTTTTTTAAATAGAGTTCTTAACGCGCACACACACACACACGCGTGTGTGCCTATCACCCCCATATTTTAGAGCAGATGAGCATTCACAATAGTGGATGAAGTGTCTCTGCAGAGAAAGGGTGCAAAGCAGAGTGGTTGAATGCCTCCGACTATGGCATTTAGCTGTGCCAGGTTTCTGATCCCCCCAGTTAGCTTCCTTCATTTGCAAAGTCATATTGGCTCCAGTTCAGTTGAATTCAACACAGGAAGAATAAGTGTTCACACACGAAGACTATTTGTAGGACTTGTTACTGGACCCTAAATTTGGAATTGGGAAGTGTTCCCAGATGGCCTATAAAGTGAGTATTTTTGGTTCTTAACTGAGAAAGATTCACATTAAATTCAATGAGTTCTCTTTATTAAACATATCTTGGCCCATGGATTATAGAAAATACTCTTCCCTTGAACAGTGTAGCTTTGAATAGAGTAGAAATGCATGTAAGAAGGAGGTGTTGGGGTTTTTTGTGTGCTGTCTGTGGGTGTGTTTCCCTATGCACAGACTTATTGTTTGTGGGAGAACAGGGGGAATTCTTTTTCCTCATACAGATATCTATTTTGGGTGGGTGTCCAAAGAAAGACTTATCTCCCAAATTATCGGAGAAGTAAATGATGCTCTCCCTTCAAGATCTATCTTAATTCAAATGCCATGTCTGACAGGTTCCACTTAGGAGTTCAGACTCGCCACTGCACTTTGTCTACTCAAACCAGAAATCTCTGGTGACACTCCCTCTGCTTACCCTGGCTGGCTTTTACTTGAACTCTCTTGGATGTCTTTACACATGAAAGCACGTGTACATATTCACTCCACCCCCTGCTTCTTTCTCTGTGTGGAGATCACCTGAACTGCTTGAAACTTTTGATTTAATTTTCATTTATTTTCTGATAGCAGTGGAATTCCTTAGATTTATATTAAAGATGCCATGATATCTTATAGATATAAGCTCTTCTATAGTCAGATTCGGAATTTTTACAGGTGTCTTTCTTCAGATAGTATCAATGACATTCATGTAGAATTGTTCTTCTGTAATCATACATCTTTGGTTATTGCAGGTATTTATGGTCTTGTGCATTAAGCTGTAAACATGAGGCTAAGACAGACTTTCTTCTTTGAGATGGAACCAAAATGGATAGATATCTGAGCAGTTATTTAGTTCTGCAGTTTTTTCCTTTTCACAACTGTCTTGATCTTGTTCATCACAACTGCTAAAATTCAGAATGAAAGGTAAAGTGCAGATCTCATTTTTAAGTCGTATTTAAAATACCCCTAACCTTTGATACTCCACTAAGTTGACTGGAATTTTAATTTGGTCTTTTCTGTCTCCCTGACAACTTTGAATGGAGGAGTCCTGCTTGAGAAGCTCTTGAAACAGCCTTAGAACTGTACAACCCCAGGAATAAGGCTAGTTTTTAAATCTCCTATTTCTGATTAAGTTTCCTATCTTATTAAATTAGGTTTTAAAACATCAGACTGGTCTGTTTTAAACTTCCTATCTTGCTTCATGTAATGCCATTCTGGATCAAACAGAGACTGAAGCAAATTTTGGGAAGTGCTCATTAATTTTTGGATGTTTCCCTTTCTCATAGTGTCAGAGTAACCAAGTTGCTCCTCTGTCAAGGCTTGTTGAGCAATTGCCTCAGATCACAGTCTGTCTGTTAATATAACTAACTACAGTGCAGTTTTAAGGTCTCTAATTTTAGTCTTCTATTCTTCCTCTTTTCAATTGTGCATCTTGTCATCTTCCGCTATTAGAAATTCTAAATTTTAGCACTGAAAGTGCTAAACTATCTCTTCTAGTAGTATTTCATTGTATGTAAAAGTCATGAGACATTATAGCATGAAAAGTACTGTATGTGTTTTATTGTATTGTTTACTTCATGTCTGTTAGGTAGCAGCAGCCCTTACTTGCTGTTGATTTTCCAGCAATGAAGATTAGAGATACTTTTCTTAGAGGTGAAATAATTAGTGGTTTAGGTGAAAATTAATACAATTCATGTCTGTTGGGTCATGCAGAATATTTTTAACCATATTTTCAGTTTCTGGCAGTTTATATTATCTCTGAAAAGCCCTTATATCTTCTGAGAACAGTAAATGTTTTAGAGACTTCAAGAAGAAAACTCAAAGAGAAGGTAATGACTTCCATACATGTGCGCCTGAAATAAGTAACTTAAGACATTTTAAGGTTTGAATTTCTTAAGGTGACAAAGCTTAGTTCTGCTTAGTGATGTGATCACCCAGTGACAGCACCTTTGCCCTCATGCCATGGTACTGATTTTGCATCTTCCAAAGGCAGATCCTGATGTTTGGGTTTTTTATCAGGTATGATATCACAGGGTTTAAACTGCTGACAGAAACTTCCTGATAATCCTTATGCTTCCAGTTTGTAAACTGGCAAAATTTCCTCACTGTACAATTATAAAAACCTCTTTTGTGTTGATCACTACTTTTATATATGAATAGTTTCCTAGTTTCCTCCAGCACCATCCATAGTCAACAGAGAAAGGAGCTCCTGCAGAGAGTAACCTGGAGCACCTACTTTCGGTTCCTGGTCTGAATCACCTGGAAGAGGATCCCTCTCTCCAGTCACTCTAGTCTAGAAGGCAACTAAGTGAAGTGCCCAAAATTGAGCTGTGTGAATGCTTTGTTCATATTTCCTGGCAGTTGACTTCAAAACTGTTGTTTAGTGAACTTCCCTAGGAAAAATACCGACCAAATCTTGTTTAAGACTTAACATGGAGATATTTTATGAATGTCTGAGTTGAATAGACTTCAGGCAGAATTTTTTTCCCATGTGTTTGAATTCGGTCACATCTACTTCCCAACAGTTTGGCTTCTGGAAATTAGCAAAAGAAATAATCCCATGTTATGGCATAGATTTTTAATGTTCCCTGCAATTAAAGTAGTTCTGTGTTACATTCAGGCAAAAACTATGCTTTGGCAGTGTGGTGAAACATTAGAGAATTCTCCTCAAATTAGTTACAGAAATTGAATGACAGGACAAATTAGAAAGAGGCAGGAGGGGGTGAAATATTTTTTTAAAAAAATACTCCATGAAGACAAACATGCAGTAAATTAACAAGTGTGCTTTCACAGTTATTCATGGAAACATTTTTTGAAAAAAACCATGGGGTTGGTTTGTTTATTGTTTGGCAGAATTTTCCAGTGTTTTGTCAGTTTTCCACAGGCCCCTGTGCATAGAGCTCCTTGGGAGGATCACCAGAAATCTTTGATGAAGCCTTCAGAAGTGATGAACCAGGCGTGGAGGAACACAGCCAGAATGACAGTGCAAGGCAACAAGCTGCAAGCTGGGCATTCCTTTTGAAAACCTTTCCAATCCAAAGGCATAATTTTGAGCAGTATATGTATAAAGAGAGAAAATTATAGAGATCCATAGATCTACCTGCATTTAGTCTTGGATACTTCAAAAGCTGCAGTTAAAAATGCAAACCAAACTTCTTCTGCATTTACAGCAGGTGGTATTAATTTATGTCATTTAGATTAATAGCAGTTGTTGCTTAACAATAGCTGTTGATAAACTAGCATTGTTATAACAATATGCAAAAAATTGCATCTAAACTCGTGGCAAGGGTGGGGAGAGCAGCCAAATGCTCCACCCCTATATATATATGTATTCCTCTGTCCACACACAGAAATGATAACTTCAGTATGTTTACTGGGAGTGGTGAAAAACAGCCACTTGCAAATTAAGTGAGACAAGGAACACCAGATTGGAGCTGTATATTTTTTTAAATGTTGCTTCCAACCACAGTGTAAGTGTTAAAAAGGAGGGGGAAGCTTTTTTGGGAAATATATTGGGTTTTATTGCAATAAATGCTTCTGGCTCAAAGACATACACAGTTTAACCTGGTAATCTGTGAGAAGTAGAAGGGTATGTGCTGGCAGAAGAGAGCAGAGCTGTGAAAAGGATCTGTCCTTAGGACTTGTCTATCTTTCTGTTCATAATAAAAGCAAGAGAAAAAAGAAGCAGTGTTATCAGTACACTTCTGCAAGTGAATTAGCTAGCACAGATTTGATAAAGCTTATAAACCCTCTAGAGCAATCGTGACAGTTTGCTGGCTTGGGCTTTGTCTGCTGCCAGTTACTCCTTGCTAGTGGCACTCTTTATTTATGCTTC
This sequence comes from Strix uralensis, assembly GCF_047716275.1. NCBI lineage: Eukaryota > Metazoa > Chordata > Aves > Strigiformes > Strigidae > Strix > Strix uralensis. Next base: position 12,317,208 of record NC_133983.1, on the reverse strand, counting down.
AGTACCACGTTATCCTCTGGGCTTCAAACAGAAGGGACCTGTCTGTAAGTGTTTTGGTTGTGGTGTTAAAAAATAAGAGTGCAGCAAAACACATGCAACAGTGCCCAAGATCCGTTTCAGCCAGTTTCCCTTCTTGTGGTGTTGCTTCCCCATGACTGCTTGGTACACACTGAGCATGGCTGAGGTGGTATATGTCTGCCTTCCACTAGAGAGTGTCACAGAGTTATTTGAATGAATGAAAAAATCCATGCATTATCTGCTTTGTAGGTAAAATGTAAAGCGGTGTAACCTCAAGAACAGGAGATAGGTGTGCCTGCCTACATGATTTCCATTTTCTGCCACTGCCATTTATCCTTCACTCTGCAGCTAAAAACGAACGTAGTGCAGGAGGTAGCCACATTTTAATACACAGGTTTTTTATCCATTTGACAATGTATACACATTAATGTTATGTTTTTGCTCTCTTTTGTAGTCAAATTAAATATATACATCAAAATGTTAACATAATTTTGGGGTTGATTATCACATGTGTGTTCCTAGCACAAGGCATTGGCAAGTAGAGTTTAGATTTTGGATAAGCCTGTGTAAAATTCTACACATGGGAATCTTGGAAGGAAAGTTGCAGTCCATTAGCAAATTCTCATATCTGGACTGAAGATGTATATGCATAAGTACAGAAATTGAAAAATGGTGTTAAGTAGTCAAAAAGTCTCCAAAGGGAGATCTGGACAAGAAGTTACAGTAATAGCATTAGATGGCTATTATTATAAAAAGAAAAAGAATAACTTAAAAGTGAGGACAATATAACACTCCAAATGCATAAAGTAATTTCTTTAGCCCCTGAAATTTTATATGGAAATGCCAGCACTTGAAAGTATTGTTTTTTAGGTGTGTAATGCCATTGAATAACTCCCATTCCTTTTTCTAAATGAAAGATTACCCATGAAGATACCTTATTTAAAATAATAAATTAAAAATTTAAATACTTTGCTGACCATGGTAGTGCTTAAATTGGGGTTTAATCCTCAGGGTCAATTTAGGTGAACTCTCCTGTCCCTGAATTCCAGCAAACTCTGCAATTGAACTGTTTTTTACAGAGGAATGATCCCTTCTTTCTTCCAGGTTTGCAGTCCATGGTCAACATCTTTGTTCAGTGTACACTGTTTTCCTTCTGCTTTAATGAATGTGATACCTCAGGTGACACCAACTGAAAATCTGTCCTTTGATCCCATCCTGTCCCCACATCTGGGAACATATGGAACCCTCAGCAGGCACAATTTTATTCCCAGATGATTTCCAGGTTATACAAAGAATTTTAAAGGCTCTGAAAAAATCAAAGACAGAAGCAGGGCCAGTTGGGCCCTTACCTTTTCCTTGAGAAAACAGGGGGGTAAAGGGATGAATCAGGGGCCCTCAGTGATACCAGTGGTCATTAACAGACCACAACAGAAGGGGTCTCAAAGACCTGAGTGCAGAGTGATAAAAAGGGATTTCTCTTGAAGTTAAGACAAAGCAAGTAGTACAGTGAGAGCAATTATGTCAGATCCTACTATAGGGAGGTAAGCAGTAAGCTAGACTTGTGATGTCATTAAGAAACTGTAAGGTCCCAAGAGTTAAAGATCCTGTGATACATCTTTATAAGGTTACGTGTACTTATCTGTGACAATCTCAGACTTTGTTCTTAAAAACTTTCAATTTGTTTTAGCTATTTAAATATCTCTGCAGATAGCTCACCTCTGAATTTCCACCCTTCCCTACAGGAAAGGTGAAGAAGTACAAGTAATGTAATCAAATCTATTTGATTTTGTTAAAATGAGCTTGAGCTGCTACTACATTGGAAGGTAACATAGACTGTTTGATCCTTTGAGTGTGTAAAATTGATTTGGAGGGGCCGTTTGAAATTTTTGCTATTATTTCTGTTTGGAACATACATATGTTGGAACAAGGGAGGGATTTTCCTGTCATCATCTGACATTCATTGCTAAATGAAGGGAAATGTACAGCTGTGGACAACTACAAAACTATCTGAAAGAATGTACCCACCCCCAGCAAGCAGTTTTTAAGTATAGAGTTGTGGATAATTATAAATAACGAAAAGAATCTCTGTGTTGCCAACCTGAGCAGATACTGCTCTTCCAGTGGGAGCGGGAGATGCAACTGCTCTGTCCAACATTTGCTCCTCAATTCACCCCATCTCCTACAGTACCTATCAAGTGAAGATTAAAAAAATTGCCAATGTATATTTTTTCTAAAAAGAAATGGAGAAAGTCTACAGGTGAGCTTTAAAAAAAAAAAGTTTATGAAACTCTTTTTTACTGCTGTTTCTAGAACATATTGGGGCATCTGCACTACCATGGTTACATGAGGAGGGAGAAAGTTCTGTGGGGCTGCCGGGGGCTCAGCAGGAAGGTGTGAGTAACTCTGTCTTTTTCTCAGTTTACCCTTTATAGTTAGCATTGAAACGCATCTTTTATGTATTACACAAGAATGTTTAATTAATGATCGAGAGCTGTGAGACCCTTTAATAAGGAGTTGCTCTTTATGAAAGCAAAGACATATTTATTAACAACCATGTGGCTGTTTTGCACTTTGTCTTCTCATAAATAGTACCCTAAAGAAAAAAAAAATTACTAGAAATATTTTTAGGAGCTTTTGGATAAGAATTTCTACCTCATTATTGAACTGAAGTAACTTTGAAAGATGGCTTATACAGCCATACTATGTGCACTTTTATTGCGTGAGGGATTTCTAATAGTCAACAGAAATTCCTTCCTGAGGACTTGGAGAGAGCGTGATCTAACTCTTTCAAGTTAATCATGAACCATAGAGCAAGCACTGAGTAAACTGATAGCATAAATTGAAAGGTCACAGCCTGTATTGAGAGAGAGGCTGTAGTATTTCGCTCTTAAAAGAGATGTGATAATTCATTTTGATCTCTGTCATAGAGGTATAGACGACTGAAGGTGAGAGCATGCTCAATTAGAGCTCAGCAAAAGGGACTAGGTGCCTCAACACGCACCTCTTCTGTCCTCACTGCTCCTCTGCCTCTTACAGCAGAAAGCAAATGCAATCTCAGGCTGTGTCAAAGCTCTGTGTTTATCCCTTTTCTTCTGCTGCAATTCATTGAATCCTTGATGGTTTGACTTACATGTGCACCACAGTGGGTTTAGGGGAATCTCTATGAGGAAAAGGCTGCAGAAATGCCTTTTTTCTCCCTTAGATTTCTCACTGGATCAAAAGATTCCTGAGGCCTTGTACTTAGTGTAAGGTGGATACATGTGTGTATTTGTCTGTCATGTGCATAACTGATGAGGCAGCAGAAAATGAAGCTTGGAAATATGAATATCCAAAATGTATTAGAATTTGATCATACAGCAGAATCTGTAAGTTAACAAGAGTATCTGTGTCAGGTTGAGATGATCATCCAGAAATAACAGAATTTGTATTTCAATATGAGAAAACTGCAAAGGTTTAAAGCCAGGATGTGTGTTTATCTGTTCTTTTTTTTTTTTTTTTCAGTGAAATATCTCTTTGTGCCAGGTATTGTATATCCTCCAGTCATTAGAACTACTAGTTTAAACAGGAATAGATATGTAGAAGCATATTCATGCTGTACGCTCTAGGGCAGGTGAACACTAAATTTACCTCCAAGTGCTTTAAATGTCAAGTAAGATTAAACATCCACTAATCCGTCTAACAATTCACTAGAAGTTCTGCTCTCTGGCAATGATTTTGCATAATAACCAAAGTAACCCCTTTGCTGCCTGGTAGTTGTTCAGCATATGGCCAGCAAAACCAAGTGTGTGTTGGATGATGGGGCCATTTTACATGCAATGTGCTGTTCCACATAACCTTTTCCTTGATGAACAGCAAACATTGCCCAAAGAATCCCACAGAAGAATCACTAGGTTTACAAAAGTTAATGGCCAGGCACTAATGTATGCACTCCAATATTTGGATGGAGAAAACAGTGATATGTGTGTTTAAAGACCACAAATGTTGCTGGATTTTTGTAGAAATAAAGGTAAGAACAGACTATGATAACTGAAAATTTGTTCCACAATTAAAAAGAAGCAAAAGGAAGGGAGGGAGCAATATTCTTGTTTGCACGTATACCAAGACTACTTAAGTGAAGCACAGTTCTTCCTGGTTCAGGGAAAACCAGGTTCCCTGGTTCCTCACCTTCAGGACCTGAGTTGTAATTCCTGATCTATAGCAAGAGCCAATAGGAGAAGGAAATTAACATTGCACAGGGATTCAAATAACTGTAGAAGTATACACTGGATTTTGGAGAAGAAAAGGGATCCCCTCTTTGAATAAGCTTTAACAACTTGACAGAGAAGTCAAATCAATTAGATTTTCCTGAGACAAAACAAAGCATACATTTATTCAGAGTTGTCTCAGAGTCCTGGGAGAAAATTGAATTGGAACCCATATTAAAAAAGCCATCTGGGAATATCTTGCAAAAGACATCTTGATGTAAAGAAATGGTTTTGTTGCCACTGGCCTAAGGAAAGTCTCTCATCACTCTTGTCCTTGGGATCTGATTAACATCCTGGAAAATAAGTTATTATTACTACCTATTGAAAATAGAAGAAGGTTCTAGTAGTATTTTCTTAACAGAGTCTTCTGTTTCAAACCTTGAAAATAGTTATATTTTGGAGAAGCATAAAAGCTTGAGTTCAGAAAGAAAATATTATCAAAATATTGAACTGGACAGTTGGATACTTTAAAAATTGCGGGAAGGTGAGTCACATTGAAAAGTGCAGCTACGCAACAGGGCACAGATAGAGAAGTTGGTGTAGGTTAGGGCAAGCGAAGGAAATGAGCCTCCAACTGTGCTGGTTGTGCCAGAGGTCTCTGCGCCACAAGGGCAGGGAAGGGAGCCGGTGTGCAGATGCCTGCCCTCCGCCGCTGCGCTGGCAGCTCTCGCAAAAGCCTGTGCTTGGTAGTCCAAGGACTGTATTATTCAGCCAAATATTCCAACTCAAGCAGAGAGAGATTTCCCACCCTGCATCCAAACAAAATGAAGTCAGCTTTGACTCTGCAAAATGTCGATGAATTCTTCAGAGTAAATCAGCCCTGTCAGTCTGATGCAGAACTGTCACCTACTTGTGACATAATATAATATGAAATGATATTGAACAACATGCGTTTGGCACTAAATTGTTAGCGGGTTTTAGCTTTGACAGCAGCAAGTTTATTGCTTTAATCCCAAGGTCTTTTAACCCTCTTTGACATAAATTGAGGTTGGCTTTTGTGAGAAAACTCCACTTCACTCTCTCTTCCTTTACCTAAAACTGCTTTTAACAATTTATGCTCATACATCAGACGCTCATTTTGAGTGACAAAAAGAAAAAAGATCTATTAGAATAGAAGGAAAAAAGGGTCAATTTAGGTTAAGCAGTGTATGTCTCTTTTGGTAGGCATGTCACAGCTTTCTTCAGGTGAATGTGAATTTTAAGTTGTAATAGTCTATTGCTGTAGCAAAATAAAACAAATCTGTAACAAGAATAAGTATTGCAGGAGAAAGGCTGATAACCTGCAACAAGACTATTCTTCCTTTTTTCGATGCATTTTAATTTATTCCTAAACCTGGGTCCATTTTGAAACTTCTTAAAAGATCAAAGGATTTTCTTCTTTATCCAAACACTGTAGAGACTAGTTTAGTGAGGGTCACATGTAGAAATACTGATATATAGAATAGATACTATGTACACGCAGTTTTGCTGAATGCTATAGCTGGCTGATAGCACATAATTTAATATTTCACTTTTTTGAGACACCTTGTTTAGTTTGATAAGTAAGTACACATTGTCATCAGTGCTCTGATAATCCCATCACAGAAATACATCATATATGAACTATAACATCAATAACATAGGACACTTTTATCACCCTTGTTTTTCTATTCTCAAGTACTGTATTATGCTCATAGTGTTGCTTTGAAATCATTTCTTTATTACATTTAAAGCTCAGCTGAATCTGCCCTTGAACTGTGTAATAATGGAGAGTGAACACATTCTCAGCATATTTTCAAATTTTTATTTTTCTTAATGTTTTCTTTGTTCTCACATAGGGAAGAGTATATTATTGATCTACCATCATTTTTACAGAGGATAAAAGTAAGGAAAATACTAGACAAAAGGCAGCTTGTGTTTCTCTTCAAGTGTGAGCATTTTAGAAGTTTTTATAAATTGCACTTTTTCTCTTCTAAAAATCAGATTTTTCTGCTTTTCTTATTTTATGTAATTTTTCATATTTATATTATTTTACTGATATAGATAATAACTTGCTCATAGCAAGTTTGCTACCAGCTAATGATCAATATATAAACAAGTTGTTCCATGAGCAATATGTATCAGAAATTATACAATCTCTGATCTCCTACAGATTTGTGTCTTGTTTCTCTTACACTCCTCGCCACGGCAATAGCCCCATTTCCTCCATGGCTTTTAGCATCCCCTCCACTCCAACGCCTTCAACTCCCTCTTCATATCCCCTCTCTCCTCCATGTCTTCCAACTCTTCTACCATACTATCTTCAGCTGGATGCCTAGAACTGACTGCAATGCACTGCTTCTCTACTCAGTTATGCTCCTCACAGACTGAATACAAAATTAATACCTGTGAATAAATACAAATTATAAATAAACTTCACTGGATTTTTGTTTTGGGAACTCCATCCCTCAAATCAGAAAAATACCAAAACAAATAAAATTTTTCTGGCCCTTCTATGACAAATAGTGTTATTTTTCTTCCTAGTTATATTATATAGAAATTACATTTCTATAGATGATAATCTATAGCATTTTGTATCCTAGAGATATGTTGATAGCTATGTTATATTCTAAGCACATCTTGCTATACATCAAGATAAAGCCAAAGGAATATTAATTTTGAAGGTCATCCACATTTTTCCAGCCTTGGCATCTGATTTCTTTTTTCTTCATCCTTCTCCTTATGTGTCTTTTGGTTTGAATGCAGGATATGCCTAGCTGCTGATGCAAATCGTGACTTCTCTAAAACCAAGGGCAGTAATTTCTCAATCAGGATTTGGCCCTACAGAGTGACTGCAACAGCCAGAGCATAATACAGTGCCTCCAACATGTGTTTTCCTTTGATAGGTTCTGCACCACCACAGTGCTCTTCAGCAGAGAGCGTGGGAGCTGGGCTCCTACAGCATTGCTCAGACTCTTTAAGCATTTTATACTGGCAGCCCTTGAAGTTTCCCTCCTTCCGTTACAGTTGTAAGTATAAATTCCACAACATTTCCAAATCCTGACAGAATGAAACTTGGGGAATTGGGAAAATGGGGTTAGTGTATGAATTGTGATCTTGTCCATGCAATAAAAAGCACTATCAGTGGGCATTCAGCAGCTGAACTACCCTCATGTTGTTTGTATTTTTATGGACACCGTTATAACTATAGTCAAGTATGATTTAACTTTAAAAGGGGTGCTGTAACATTGTTCAAGTCCTGAGCTGCCATAATCTTTTGTGGTAAATCTTTTGGATTTTATCTGGCCTTTAAAAAGGGAGGTAATATGAAGAAATAGTAATAGAATACACAGAAGCTACATTTACAATGACTTGCCAATCCATCCTTTTTATTTGGTTTTGCACATATGCAAACATTTCTGAGCATGGTGGTTTTGTGCATTGTTTTCTTCTACACTGCATCAAACAGGCATCCCTTTTAAAACGTAGAGATCATTTTGTAACCTAATTCCTACAAATACCACATGTATACAATTCTGAGACTTCTGTTGCTTACACATTTCAGTAGCACAATTTCATTCTAACTATTACGGATGTACAAGTTACATTTGCTTTTAAAAACTGATCCAAAATAATTAAGGTTACTTTGGGTTTTAAACATTAAATGTGTTCAAAATCAATATCTTATTTTGATTCTAGATGCTCTTGTGGTGCAGAACAGGAGATGGAGGCTGTTTTGGTCATTGTCACTAATTCTGTATGAGGCCTTAGCTTACTTGCATACATTTTCTCAATCTTTTTGCTTATCTGTAATTTCCTGTCTTTTGTTTGGTTTATTTCATTAATGTTTGTAAACTGGTTTAGATACTTAGATGGAAAGTGCTGAATAAGTATTACTTGCTATTTGCTGTTAAGTCTGAAAGTGGACATTTGCTGCTGCTGTCACAGAGGTAACACATTTAATGATTTTCAGGTTTTATAAATAAATAATCCATGTTGATGGATATTTGGGGATAGCTGTGCAATTAAATAATTTAGCTCAGCACACATAGGGTCTTGTAGCTAAAATGTTTGATCGGAACCTCAGAAGTTTTATTATGCAACACAGGACAGTGAAATTGTAAGTATAAAACATACCCAGACTCCCCATTTCTCAGCATTCCTGTCTTAGAAAAAAGCTGTAAGCAAGGGTAAAAGATTCTTCATTCCTTCAAGGCATTCCCTGAGGGCTTGCCTGCCCTAAATAATTATACAGCCTTAAAACAGCTGTCAGCCACCAGAGTCAGGACTTCTACCTCTCACAATTTTATCAAGAATCTTGAGATAGCTGCTGTGTGTCTCAGAGCCCTGCCTTTGGAGTCGTAACCCTGTAAGAGGGTCTGGGCTCACCTTGGTAAGTGTATGGAGGTTTCAGGCTCCTTGTTGTTAACAAAAGCTTGAAAATGTAAAATGAAAAGAATCAAGCTTCCAGATGGTGATGACCTCCTGTCTCCTCTTATTATTTTAGAAATCCTTAGATTTCTAAGCTGTATCTCCTAATTTCTGCTTGTTGAAGCACTGTTAACCATTTGGGACAAGGTTGTGTCTGTTTCTGTGTGTCTAGCCCCAGCACTATATAGTGAGTCTCACAAGAACCCTTTTTCATCTTTCTTGTACCTCTTTTGTTTAGTGTTAGTGTGGCAGCAGGAGCAGCCACTGCCCATCAGTCCTCTCCATCCTGTGCTATCATTGTAGGCAGCTAGAACGAATGAGCTGGCATTAGGATTGAGATGATCCGGCACTGCCCTGCTCTTGAAGGAGCTCCTGTTCGTTTATTCAGTGATGTCTCTACTATTACAAATGTGACCTAAGTTTGCACAGGGACTGTTTGAAGCTGTAGCAGCCAATATGGGTAACCATAACTCCATTTACCTTTATTCCCTAGATATAACTAGGTCTGGCTAATATGGAGATACAACTGATAAGGACTGTCAGAACTGGATGCTGAATTATTCTAATTAAAGCATGTTTGTGAATGGTTTAACTTTTCGGTTTGGAAGAGATTCACAAGGGGGAAAAATACCCAGCAAAACATTGCCCTTGCATTTTGGTAATGCCCTGGCCACCCCTGATTTTTGATACTTTCTATTCCAACTCCTCCAATATGACCGTCTTGCTCAGGAAGAGAAAAACAAACAGACCGATGAAACAAAAAAAGTAAATTGTTCTGCTGTTTTCTTTTACTGGGCAACCTTTTGCTATTTCATCTTTGAGGTTATGGAGAGAGAATATATGTCTGAAATTTAAGTTAAACCTATCCTTCTCTTTGTATTTCCTATTCCCTCCTTAGCTACTTATCTGAGCTGGAAAATTGCTCCACTACTACTGATAGGAGGGTTATAGAGTACTGCTTCGAGTTTTTGGTTCTAGGGAATTATTTTACCTGATCTTTGTCCTGAAATTTTATTCCATATACTATTTAGGCTGGAAACTAAGGCTTGTTTCCCTAGGTGAGTTCAAGTAAGTAGACTGTGAATGTTGGTTTAAGTTTATGTAAATTAATAAATGATATTTCTAAGCAGGGGATCTTGTGGGGAGGTGGGGTGGAGAATGATTGTTGCTTTGATTCCTAATTCGGGAATTTGTCTTTACAAAGAAGCTTCAAATTGAAAAATTAATTGATTCAGTTTGTTAATTCCAAGCTAAAAATTACAAATTTGTATCAGGTAACTGCTCCCTCTTTCTTTGGTTATACTGTCATCAATAGTGCAGCTTGAAATGGACCACAAGATCTCTGACACACTAGAGAGATATGGGTTGGAGAGGCTTCAGGATTTAGCCCTTCATGGGAACAAAGATATGCTGCCTCTACCCATGCTCTGCTCAAGCAGAGCTCCTGGCACTGCTGGGATTGATCGCCTTTACACAGAGTTACCGTGACATGGTGTGCATATATGACATAGTGCATGGAATGCACTATGCCCACAGTCATAAAGAGCCATTAAATAACAACATAATTAATCACTCCTCAGATTAGAAATGAGAAGAAATAGATATTTTTCTGTTTAGCTTTTTTTCTTGACCATGGCTTTCCTGACCGACCAGAGTTTAGGTGTAACAAATAACTGGAATCTGGTCCTAAAGCCAAGTGTCTCTGTTCTGAAAATGGGTGTGAATGAGTTCACTATACAATCTTCCCTTCACTGGTGAAAAGTGTCTGGGGATGGCTGATGTAGTATCTCCGGACAGTTCACTGGAGAAGTTGTTCTGTGTGTAGTGCAAATGTACGGTAAGTTTTTCCAAGATTCTTAAAGCTTGGAGTTGTTCCCGTCATTGTGGGAATTTATTTGGTGCATGGGTGATGTGGATGAA
>NC_133983.1:12201637-12301637 GCF_047716275.1 Strix uralensis | reverse complement strand
TGTGAATAGAAATATCTCCAGAACATAGGAGGTGCATCTTTCATTCGGTTCATTCACATCCTAATGCTGGTGTACTGCAGCGGATGTATAGTCAGCTGGAGCATTGAGGTGAAAGGTGTAAGGTAGAGGTAACAAAACTCCTTCATAAGAAATCCTCAGTTCTTTTCAGCCTCTAGTGGACCAGACCCACACAAGGAGGATATAAGGCTTTGATGGTTTGAATGATTTAAGGTAGAATAGGTCAGTCAGGTGCAGGAATCAGAGCACTGGGTCTTTTCAGATAAACAGAGCCTGTAATTACAATTCTGTTCCACAAGTTTAAGATTACTCACGCATCTAAAATTGTAGCTGTATTGACAAGTAAACAACTATCAATATATTCTCCTCCTATTTCAAAAAGGTACAAAATGTGAGTATCTTCTCTTTGCTTTATAAACACAATTAAAGATGATTGGGAAGGATAAAGTACAAAGGTGGCTTTCTAAGTACCCTTTCCATTACAGGAAAAAAACCCGCAATAACTCTCAGAACTTTTGCTCAGAGAAGTCTGTTTTAATCGGCATAAGGTATAAATTGCTTTGATAACCCTATTCCTCCGCTACTTTTATATTTTGAAGTATTCACTCTAGCTTTAATTTTATTAATGTATTTCTTTTATCTTTCATCTGAATAGTGTTCTGTATGTAAAGTGACCAAATGTGATTAATGATGAATAGATTAAGATGGGACAGGGTGTTTGAAAAATGACTTAAGTAGTGCATGTAAGTCACTGGCTATAGTCCCAAAATGCAAATTCTGGTTAAGTTAATGACTGGAAAATCATGATGGTACTAGTATATGAGTTCTGCATTATTTGAAATCGCTTTATAAACAATAACTAATTAGTATTTTACATTGGGACTAGTTAATAGTATCACACAACTATTTCTATAGGCATTGGTATTTTATAGTCAAAAGTATAAATATAATTGACTTATATTATTATAATTTTTTGCTGTCCAGAGTTTGTAACAGTTTTGCCTTGCAAATAGCATGCTGAAGTTCATGTCCCATTAAAGGTTGGTACTTTATTAAAATGTCTGAAATAATCTTGTTTGTAATAGGCATGTTTGGTCTTTCTGCAAAGAAGATTCTGAACATCCTTTAGGTTGGGATTTCAGGAGCAGGAAATTTGTTAATATGTTCACTCCTGCCTGACAAATGAGCATTATTGTCAATGTGGGTGCACATTTCCACTTATCCTTTTTGTAGCTGGAAAGCTTTATGAAAAATAAATTAATAATGCATACTAAATTATGTCTGCAAGAGACATTTATGTATATATTGCTAGCTTCAAGACTGATTAGATTTACATTTCTTTAAAAATGATTTTTTTCTCGCACATCCATAATGCCTTTAGAATGCACTGCATGATAGAAAAATGCAATCTTGATTTCAATTGAATACCTGGAAGGAGTGTGTTTTTCCCCTATTGATATGTACATGTGTTCCCCTAGAGTTTGCTTTATTTTTCCTAAAAGAGACTGTTCTCTTGAATTACTCCAGCCAAAATGTATGCCTTAGGATGCAAAATGCAGCAAAGTAGATGTCCTATTATCGTAACTTGAAAGAGGTCCATTTAATAATAGCCTGTATTAAACAAGAGCCTGCTAACTATACAGTAAAGACTGTTTTTCACCAGAGAACATAAACCATATGTTTTAAATGCAGCTAAAAATGGATGCAGTGTGCTATTTCCTTCCACCTCAGCCTGCAGTGTATTACTTAGATTTGCAAGGCATAGCCACCACTAGTACTTAACACTGCTGAAAGAGCCACCCTTCAAGGTTTTTTTAACCACAAAGAAAAGAGAAATATAGTAGCATCGATTGTTAAATCCTGGTGCTTGTTACTCACTGCCCGCACACAGAACATCATGCCTTTGTAGCAGTGAGGAGAGTTGGTATTTATCAGGGTTCAGAGCTAGTTCAGCCACACACTTGACAAATTATTTGTGGAATTGTTGTATTCACAGTCACTTAAATAAGAATCTGTCAACACAAGGCTGTGCTTTGTTGCAGCAGGTCTCACAGTTTTTCCTGCGCACTCAAAGAATGATGGATTGGAGGTAATGCAAATTCACTACCATTTTATATGCTGGTGCCTTCTTCATAGACAGGAAACATAGCTCAGTATCATCTTGTAAAATGCCTTAACTGTAAAGGCCTAGTTCAGTGTTGAAAGTGCTTTTTAAAAATGGTATGTTGGAACAGGGAAATGTAATTCAAATATTTTCCTCACGTCTCATTTTAAAGACTGTTTGTCGGAGCAGGTGTGCATTCAGATTTTCCCAGGCTAAGTAGGACATATGCTTATCTGTGCTTGGTAATTAAAACAAATTAATAAATACAATTATTTGATTTTATGGCAACTTAAAAGTTAATACTGCTTAACAGGATATTAAATTTAAAGAGCTCACTCAGAAGAAAACCCACACATTTAGGTAACTCCATCTGCATTGCTGATAGTAATTTTTTTAGTAAATTAATTTGTCCAGCAAAGAAGCTTTTATATATATGTCCAGCAAAGAGTCTTAAAGCTCTATAACCAATTTCAAAAGGTATAGTTCAAAGCTAAAAACCACGATCCTTTGACAGAATGAAGCTTATCTAGCCTGGCATATATTTTTTAAGTTGCTGTCCAAAACTGGAATGTTTTGCCCAAAACTAAAGGCAGCCACAAAACTCTTCCCACTTTCTATTCCAGCAGAAGTCAGAGCTTTTCCTTGCCCTGCTCCCAAACCAAAAAAAGGAGCTGGAGGCAGCCCTTGAGGATATTGAAATGAATGAGAAGTAATAGCATACACTGGATGAGGCTTTTCTGGAAAGTTCTCATCGCAGTTGAATAAACAGAGTTATGGGCTATTTAAGTTATATCTCTGTGCCTTTTTCTTTTTGTTTTTTTTCAGGAAAATTGATCTTTCTTCACTAGGAAAAAGCTTGTCTGTGCAGGAGAGTGCTTTCTCAGAGGCTCATTTCAAGTGTAAGGAATGAGCTTGCTGGGAGTTAAGGACAATCACAAATCTTATCTTGTCCTGCCTCAAGTTCAGGGTGTGTTTCTTTGATTTAGGATAATAATGGGGGAATTTCATGATATGTATATAATAATGTTTTTAAAACATTCAACAATAAATTTTTGAGAACAAACATATGACAAATATTATTCACTTGGCTCAATACCTAATGGGAGGCCCAGATCAATGCATTATTGAAACCTTTGTAGATTATAATAGGCCCTAGTGAAGTCAATTAATATATTTCCACACACTTCAGGTGGGCCAGCTTTTAACCCCAGATACTCTGAACCTTAAGCTTTCAACTTGATCTGAGCAGGCACTCCAGATTTCGGTGCATGCTCAAGATGTAAGTATTCAGCTGGTGTGCAAATCAGGGCTGAAGTAAACTGCCCTGACATCCTGCTACCAATGCTGGTGTTTTACACTGGTGCCTCACCCATGGTAAGAGAACTAATATGCAGTACTGTTTACTTTTGTATTGACTGAATGAAAGGAAATGGTTTGACACTGGAGAACACTGTCTTTTATATATATGTGCTGCCTGCTCTCTTTTTGTCTCCTTTCTGAGTAGTCTACTTTGACTGGCTCTGATTTTCTCTGTTATAAAGCTATATTTCTTGAGACCTGTTAAACAATAGTAATTTGAATTTCATGCATGCAAAAGGTGTGAATAGGTAGCTCTGCAGGGCAGCACCTCTGACCGTCCTCTTCATTTACCAACGCATCCAACTGAAGTGCAGAGCAGGGGACTGCTCCTCTTGCAGGTATCTCTGCAGTGGTTATCTGCATTCAAAAAAATATCTGGAAATGTTCAGTTGACTTTATTTTACTAAAAAAATACCCATAATACAGCATTGTATATAAATTAATCTGCTCCTATTGGACTCGCAGAACACTTATGTCCTCCTGTACCTATCTACCTTTAGTGATGACACAACAGTGCACCAGCATGTATTGGCACTGTGATACCTGCTGCAGGGATCAATGCATGTGCTGACACGGTTGTTTGGGGTGCTGTGACCACAGACATCGCTATACTCCATTGGAGCCGCTGGTCATGACGTCTTTGTTATCTAGGCTCTCTTCAGCCTGGCAGAGAGTCATCTGTTTGGCAGAGCCCCTGCAAGGGCTGTGCTCTGCAGCCTCGCAGAGTATTCAGACTTTTATAGTATTTCCCCTAGCAGCCTTTCAAAGCATTTGGAAGCTCGACGCAATTTCAAAGACTACAGATTGACTTACAGTATGGGATATAGTATTTTCACTTGCATCTAAAAACGCTGTTGTGTGGCCAAAAATTAAATCGCCAAGAAATCACACATGGTTCACAACACAGCTCTTTGATAACATTAAAAGTATATGTAATATTTTGAAATCACTGGCCAATTATTTCTAATAGTTTCATGATAATTTATGTAGAGAATCTCTCTGTTGGATGTGTTCCTGCTTTGGTCTAAATGTATTTTTGAACACTCTGTCAAACATCCCCATTTGGCACCTATTTTGTTTCACTGAATTTCTTTAGTATGTCCAGATCTCTTGCCAATGTATTTGTGGAACATATTTTGACAGCTTTGTCACCAAATTTGTTACTTCTTGTGTTTGGAATGGGTATCAAATTGTGGATATTAATGTGTGTGTTTCTTTTTGGTATAGACTCAACTGGATAATACCTTTGTCTTCTCTGATGGTGAATATAATGAAGTGAGTGATTTTATTTTTATTCATTTCAAATGTTGTTAAGATTTAGAAATTACAAATCTGTTATGAATGTATTGTTTTGGGTTTATATTTGCGGTTAAAATCATCCTGAGCAGGGTATCCTTAAACTTTAGAGTTGTGATCTTACATTCCTTATTTAACCAAACTTTATAATAGAAATAGTACATATGTGAAGGTAGTAGGTCCCCCCTCCCTGTAAACACACACACGTGCGTGTGTATATATATATATATGTATAATTTTATTGAATATGCTTGGATTAACTAGACGATTGAATTTCAATTCGTTGTGCTCATTTATAAAATAGTCTTCCTATTGAGTTTGTTAGAGCTGAATGAAGATGGTGTATTTAAGCTGATCATAATCTTTTCTATCATGTTTTTCTTAATATGGTATTTCTAGATTAAAAGAGATGACAAGATAATGTGTGTTGAAATATGAAAGTCTGCTCTGTGGCTCTGTGACAGCGGCCAGAACAAGGGCTGCTGAGCTGGCCCACCCTGGGAGCCCTCTCAGAGACATCGCACCGGTTTGTGATGTTTCCAGCCACCTGAGTCCATGCTATTCCCTTTGAATGAGCCCTACCTGCAGCCCTGCGCCAGCTCATTTTCCATGGCTGGGCAGAGCACGAGGTGAGGACAAGGCCCTTTACAGCCCTGGTTTCTGTGGGCAGCCGGCACTGCCTTTGGCCATCGTTTTTGCTTGTACTGAGATGGTGATTGCCTACTGCACAGCTGTTGGTGGCCTTTACCCTCTCCGGGTGTGTGTAGACCTAGATATCACCCTGAATCTGAATGAATGAACTGGGTGTGCATGCTATTTTTCAAATATTGTCTAGAGAAATAGGCTGGAAAGATTTAATTAATTAGTTACCTTTGACAGCGGATGAATGCGACAGGGAGGACATATATTTTAGAATTCAGTTTAAATAAGGCTTAGTGGTTGCCATAGCTCCTGATTATTTTTGCTCTGTTGTGGATAGCTGTAGTAGTTGGAAATACTTTTGGTCACCTTAAAGGTAATCTTGGATGTGATGCACTGTGCAGTTCTTGGTGATAGCACTTTCTCTGAAATGGCAGATTCCCCTAGGAACACTAGAAAACCTGTGCCTGATTCTAAGGGCTCCTTTTTGGGCCACTTTCTAGCATTCTTTAAAAGATACTATTCAGTCGGCATAGAGCTCTTTGATTTTTTTACTGCTGGCAGATAGGTTGTTTACTGTACTGAATAATACGTATCAAATAGGAAATGAATCCTGAAACAGCTGGTTTGTTGCTAATAGTAAGTCCTCCTCTTATTTTTTAAATATAAGGATTGGTTTTAAAATGTCAGTGATCTTTCTGAACTGGTATATATTGCCTTTTACAGATTTGATCAAAATTCTTAAGTAACAATGAATAAAAAGTTAATCTAATTATGTTGTATAAAAATAGAATTGTGAATTTAAAATATATGTAGAATAAAAATCATATTATTTTTCAAAGGGGACTGTTATGTTACACCTTTAAGATCTGCACCTTAATTTCAGTTATCTGTGCAAACCTATGTATTTCTTTTTTTAATTTTAGATGTCAACTGCCTCATCACTTCTATAAATTGAACTTAGATTTGAACCAGAAATAATTTTTTTGAAAATAAATTTTATGTCTTACAAAGTACATGATATATCATATGAATGGAAAACATTCCCAATACATTTTAGCTTTTAATTCCAATTCTGTGGTCCTATGCAATAATATAAGATTTTTGGAGCAATTTCTTCCAGCTTATCTGGACAAGTTGAGACACAGACTACAATCAGGGCACAGACACAATCAGGGCATCAGAAGCTCTTCCTCAGAAAAAAATTGTATTAACTTAAGATGACAAAAGTAGGATGGCTATTCTATGTCTGTACTAGATAACAGCATATATACTGCATTTTCGGGTAGATTATTTCCCAAGTCTGAAGCCCAGCTTAAGTGAGGGCAGCAATCTTATGCCAGCTGCCAGCATTCTCCAGAGAAATAGGAGCAATAGGCCATAGAAATGGTCTGGTCGTAACATACTTTTCTTGCCATTAGAGAAGAGAGTAACATAATAGCTGCTCTGCTAGTTTCATAATACCAAAGAATTTCCTACAAAGTAGTGGAGGCCAGGGCAAGGTGTGGAATAAGTTAGAACTATAAAGAACAGACTGACCTGTCATTGATTCAATTTTCTTTTTGGTTGGAAAATTTGCATATAGAATATATATTTTGCTTGTCAAATTTGCTATTGACTTCCTTTGTTCCACTAAAATTCTGCATTTTTCTTACTTGCTTGAACTTTTTTCACACAGTGATAACACAATATAAATCAAACACCCTAATCCAGACAAAGTAAATCATCAGCTGTTCTGCATAATTTTGTTTGAGTGTTAGTAGAAGACTAACTTCCAGACAACTTCTAACAGATTGCTAAATATGTAAATAATTTGCTTATTAAAGGTGATATTTATCAAAAAACTCAGAAGAATGTATGCACTGAAATATAATTATGGTCATGTAAAAAATGAAGTGACCTGTTAGAGACAGACCTTAGCTCCTGACAAGAAATGAAATGCTTAGGAAGTTTCCATGAAACACATGAAATTATTGTGTATATATAAGAAGTAATAATGTCATCTGTTTTTTTCTGTTTCCTGTTGATTGACTTTTATAGCTTGCAAACATTATGCTGGATTGTAAATTGCAATAAATTTAATCAAGAATTATTTTATTCAGCCTACTAATGAGGAATAATAGCGTATGTATCAATTAGACATGTCAATTTGTGTGAAGAAATAGATTTACAAAGGGATAGTAGGTAAAAAAAATATCATTGGTATCAATTCACTTCATTATTTTTAATTTGCTGTGAATATTGAGTGCTTCCAACACAAAATCATTCCTCAATTAAAATAAAACAGCTGTACTCCTATCAGCTTTTCCTTGCTTGTTGCTTACAGATTAGCAGTTGTCATTGGCTTCAGTCTCATGTCATTTCATTAATTTGCAACCATAAATGGGTAAAAAACTAAAATATTAATAAAAATTTTTGGCTTGTCAGTGTACTAAGTAATGTATATAAATTATTTTTTTCAGATCATACTGTAAGGGCAGAAATACTGTAGCAGCAACATTTGGGGGATATCAGAACTGTGACAAAACCCTGTCCACTTCTGTTCTCCAGCATCAGCGAAGCAATAGTAGTTGTGAGCACTTTATTCATTTTGGCGCTTTTTTATTACTCTAGATTCCCTTTCTTTTCCCTTAGGCGATTTCTAGTAAACTAGATCCCACAAATGTGTTACAGTGTAAATGAGAAGGATGAATTCTGAATTGGATTGGTTTGTAGCTTGCTTTCACTGTAGGATCTAATGAGTCCCTCTCCTTCCTTTATTGGCAAGTCTGTGCTTATTTAGTTTTCCGTGATATCACTGAGCATGTTTGTGTTTTTGAGTGACATGTGCAGCTCTGTGGTTGTCCTTATTTCTCTTCAAATAGATCAAAAGACTGACAATAAGAGCACATTTATAGAGAGAAGCATGGGAGTTGCAAAAGCTATTTCTGCAAGCCCAGATGTGAAAATGTGGTGTATAATTTCTCCTGTTAACTTCTATTTTCCTAGTAGTTCTTAATGGCCTTACAAGATTTTAAATTGCTCTACCTTACCTTGTTATCATCTATCTATTATTTTAATGGAAAGTTTAAAAATATATATCTTTTTTAAAGTGTGGTATATAAGATGTAAAAAGTATGCAGGAAGAATCAATAATTACATGTTGTATATTTTAATAGAAAATAATATTCTCTCTCAGATGACTGTGGTTTCAATAAATGAAGGTAAGATGCACTTCTGATTATTTTTTTCCTGCAGCTGGTGTTGCAGGTTTCAATACCTTTGGATCCTGATGACTGAATGCATTTTACCATGGTGTATTTTTATTCTTTTTTTGTTATCAGCAAGAGCTTTTTGAAAGAATCCCTAAAAGAGATTCATGTCTGTAGGGAGACTGAACACATGGGATCTGAATCCTAGTTAACAGTGAATTCTCTATTACAAGAAGTAAAAGCTTATGAATATTTTCCTCAGCTCTGAAAGTGGAAGCTGACACTAGCTCGTATCAGAGAATTTTAACTAATGATTATTACAATGCTCATCTGCTAATTTGCTTCTCCATAACTGGAATCAGTATGCTAAATGTGTGAAGTTTTTGGAGCTCATGTTAAAATTTCAACTAGCCAAAGACTTATCTGCATTTCTCTATTACTGAAATAATAATAAATAATAATAATAATAATAAATAATAGTAAATGCATTGACTATGTTTCTTTTTATGAATTTACTGAATTTAAGTAGAAGATCATTGCATAAGCTGAACACATTTTCAATTTTTGATAAATCTAGGGTGTTGTCATTTAACACTGAAGATTTGTTAGAAAAAAAGTTATGTGAGTTTAATGCCGTACTTTTGAATAGGTATCTACATACTTCAAAACTGAGTAAGAAATGTTGAAAATCATAGACATGCCTAGCATATAGATATACTATTCGTAATCTATAACGGCATCTACTCTGGTACATGAGCTGGTTAATTTATCCCAGGTAATATATCTGTGCAATCTATCATGCCACATTTGATGCTAAACTTCTTGGGTGATGTCTGGAGAAAGAATTTTCCCACCTGAACACCAAACATCAGGAAGCTTTCAAAATTCTGGGACAAAATGACAAACAGGAAATTCATATCGCAGGATTGATTGCTGAATTTCTTAAATTGTAAATAATTATGAGTTGGGATACTGTTATTTACAAATACACTTTGTTTCTATCACTTAGTATCGACAGTCACTGTCAATCATTTTTGTATTTCCTGATCATATGGTCAAATTTTCTTTAATGTGTTGAGTTATCTGTGTTCAGTGTCTTGTTAGTGTTGGAATTATGTTAAGAAATATGGTTATCGGTTTAATAAATGTGATCATTGTTTTTATAGATATATGGGAAATTTGACATTTTTAATGGGTGAACTTACTGCTGTTCAACATTTAAGAACAACAAGCATCAACAGACTCTTTCAATGTACTGAAAGAAGCATGAGTTAAAGGACTGCGCTGATGAAATGAGACCAAGGAGGAGGCTGCAGCATCATTCACATGTTTATGTCCCTGCTGAGCTCCTGCCCCAGTCAGTACACTCTCCAGCAATGCTCCTGGAGATCCATCTCCTGGAGTTCTGTGACTCTTCTCTATTCCCTTTCTGCAGAGCTTCACTTCTGCTAGTATCCATCCTGATATTTGTGGTTCAGACTGGCAGCTGCCTGTGCTGCCAGACTGCTGGCTGGGCACCTTGGCACAAGTCATAATGTAGACTCTTATTTTTGTTTCTCAGTGGAGAACCACCACCTACCATAAACTCACATATTATTCTCACTATAGAGTTGATGCATCTCTTACCAGACTGTTGTAGCAGCTAAACTTTAAACTTACAATACCATAATGTTACCAATATGCAAGCTGGGTTAATGGATGAGGAACACATTTTGAATTAAATCATCATAAAGAGAGGAAAAAAATTTTCTTTTTTTAGGCTTTGGAAACAAACTCATTATACTTTTTTGTGCAGTAGGCAGTATTCTTCATATCAAAAGCAGATCTTTTAACATCGAGGTTGAAGCTAATTTTATCAACCATGTGTCTTAGAAAGTACCTACCCTGTTTGAACATTATTTCTCTATGTGAAGCTATGATTAAGTTTAAAAGCTTAGCAAGACCTTATGTGACTTGCTTTATACAGCCATTCAGTATTGCCCTACACACCAATAATCCTTTAGTATAATAAAATATACGTCTTTGCTTCTTTACTAGAAGTTATAGAGAAGTCTTCTGATCATCCAGCTATGAAAAGCACCATGACTGGTTCTGCCCAGAAGCTGCATGAATACATGTGGAGCAGAAAAGTTGCTCTTTATAGCCAGCTGTAAAATTCTTTCAAATCCTGTGAATGTTCAGCCTGAGAAGGCTTTTCTCACCGAGATATAGATTAGCTTCAGTGTACCAGCCTTTAGCAGTATGTATGAGTCAAGATTTCACTCCAAGCCTCCACTTTACTGGTGAAACTCAAAGTCAGCCAGCCCATTTCAAGAAGAAAAACAGCGTTTGGTTCCAGTAAACTACCACAGAACATGCTCCAGTTTTGACAAACGTTGTAATTAGTTGCTTTTGTGTGTTTAGTACACAGTGCAAATGCTGTAAAATGTTTTTCACATGATGCAACATTGCCAGCAGATAATCATTGGAGCATTAAACCAGAAGAATTTGTGTATATCCTACAAGCTGCGGGAGGATAAGAAAATGTAAACAAAAACTAACAGCTGAATTTTTCAGATGATACCATTCCTCTTCTTTTGTCAAACTGATTCATTTTTAAATGTTACTTTTTGTCAGTTTCTCTAGAAACTGATTAAAAACCCCTAAACCAATGTGAAAATGCTTTTGTTTCTGTCCTAGTTTTGACTGTGTGAATTTTTTTAGAACATTTTCAGTTTAATTATGCAGCACTAAAAATTGCAATTAAACTGAATTTGCAATTGAAACTGCTCATTTTAGTTAACTGTCAAATTTACTACGGCATTGTGAAATAGGGGCCTTTATTATTATGAGGTGTTTTGGAAAAAATGACTTTTTAAACAGGAGAAAAATGTCATATCTCTCAGTCCTATCACAATGAGCCAACAATTTAAAGAGATACCTGACCAGTGAAGCTAGTAACTCTCTAAACACAATGGAATTTGTTCCAGGTGGTGTCTTAAATTATCGTTATACTGCAAGTATGGACAATATTGAATAAAGTCTTTTTTTTGCATATTTAATCTGTTTTGTGAAATGTGTTTTTCAAATGTAGGTGGAAGGCTAATGTTGCTTGAAAATAATTTTGTGATAACCTACTTGTCTTAGGGGTATCTGACATGCCATGTTTTTCAGGATGCTATGACGCAATTTGATGGATATTGTGTATTATACGAGACTGTACGAATCTTAATATCTCTGTTCCTCTGTTTTAGCATGTGATGTACAGCTCTGTGTACATAGAGCATCTCAGACTAGTGTCTGAGACTACCCTTTTCCTCTAAGCCCTAGGCATTTTTATCACTGTGCCAATAAAAGGAAAGGGATTTATGGGGTACTACTTTTTAATTCATTCAATTCTCTGTTCATTGTGAGGTTAATGTTGTTGATCTATTTTTCTCTTGAAACAAATAAAAACAATATGTGCTGACACTGACTTTGACTTTTGACATGGGAGATAGAGGTCAACATTTAATTCTATATTTATAGACTACATGAACAGTATTATCTGTATTAAAAACTGTTCACTCAGTCCTTGTCATTTTACAACTTAGTTCAGTAGCTTATATCACATTGAATGTTTTCCCCAACTCTGATCAAGGTGCCATCATTCACAGCGCTACACTTAAGGGGTTGTCAGCCTTTCCATTAAAAACACCTTTTTTTCAGGGTTTCATAACTTGACTAGCTAAAAAAATTACACAAAGACTGGCCTGGGGCTTTATTTTAAACAAAATATACATTAAAAAATACCCCAAACCCACAACTCAAAACCCAACAAAGAACCCAAATAAAGCCAGGAGCTGACTGGTTTGACACATGTTCAATGGCCATTTTTATTTAAGAAATTAATGTGATTTACCAAGCAGGTATAACACTGCCTAAATATTCATCCATTTCTTTCTTTCTGAAATATTTTTGGATGTTTATATTTATAAGAGGTGCTTGTCTTTCCACTAATAGATACCTCATGCCCAGACTACTCAGAAATTGTATAGTGGTAAGACAGTTTGTGATATGATTATTGTAATGAATGTGCATGATACAGCTGTCCTTGTATAAGCCCCCTCATAGAAGAGTTTACACTTCTGTAGACCATTTTCCTTCTCAAATGGAAAAAAGCTCTTACAAGAAATTTTTTACTTTCAGGAAAGGAGAAGGAAGGACTGTGCCATTTTACCTACAGAGAATACAGAGGTACTACAGTTGTGCATGAGCATTCCCTACGATATGGAACAGCACCTTTGGATCCCTGGGGCAGGTAAAGCTAAAGTCATTTCACTGGGACAAATCTTTAGACTATCTATGCTGTTCTGACTTTCCTGCGTATAATGACCTTTGCTAATTTTTATGAGCTAAGGCCTGCCATGAGTAAACATACTTTGTTTTATTCTTGTTTGCAGGATAAAGGCCCTTGGTGTACTTTATATTCAACAAAGAAACTGAATTATCAATGCAATTATTATTAACCTGCATTTGTTTTCAGAGATTATCCACTCTTCCTTTAGTCAATGGCAAGAAATTTGAGATTAAAGTTGTCTTTCTATATAAACAGGCACTAATATTTTCCACAGGTCACCTAGATGCTTTGTCCACCTAAATATGTATTTCCTTGATAGTAATAAGAATGATAAAATTGAATAACCCATACAGTTTAATCTATGTGTTTTTAAAATATCTTAGCATATGCCATATTTATGTAAAAAAACCCCAAAATAGCTATTGCAATCTGTAAGCTTTTGAAATATGTGAGGTTTTATACTAATATGCATATACAGTGGTCCATACTGCCAAGGGGTTTTTTTTAAGTAAGGTTTATAGAAATTAATATACATCTTTAAATAGTGTCCAGTAATTCATATATCGTTCTTGGAAAGTAGAGAATCTACCACATTTTGTACGTGTCTGTCTTAATAAGGGCTGTGAAACTGAAACGTTGATGGATCATGTTACATACCATGCATCTCTGAAAAGTTTTTCATTAAAATGAACTCATAAAGACTCAGTGCTCGCTTCTCAGCAGATGGCAAGAGGTGTTTATTTGCCTTTTGGAATTCTTTCTGTTTATATACAGAGAAATGGAGAGGACAACTGAAGGTTCTGGCTAGTACTTGCAGGATTATTTAAAATAGATATTGTTAGTATTAGCATTACAAGTATACAGGAGGTTCAGTTATATACTCTTTTTCTAACCAGCTCTACCGTAGCATTGAAACTGTTCCAAATATTGGATTTTCTTGGAAAAAATAGAAATATAGCTTCCTGATGTGGAACCCTGTGTGATGAAGAGTTTAATGTAGGGGCTTTTTTAAATAGTTAAATCTTCTATTTTCCATTCTGTGTCTTTTTTTCCCTCTTTCTGTCTGATTCCATGTTAAATAGCTTGTGCTCTATTTCTGGCACTTTTGAACTTTATTTCTCTTTATTTGTCCTTTTTCCTTCCATCTGTTTGCTGGTTTCATTGTCTCTTAGCTGCCATTCCCCATTATTATATCCTTCAATTTGCAAATCCTCTCCCATATGTGCTCCTGTCCTTCCCTAGGCCTCCTGCCTTTTGATTTTTTCCAGATCTCATTTCCTTTTCACCTGATCTGGCTTTATTCAACTCTGCTCTTGTCTATCTTTCGGCCTGTCTCAGGCCTCCCTTTTTCCTTCTGTCCAGTTGTGAATCCGTAAACTAAACAAGACTTTGGCAGAAGGAGTCAACAAATGTGGTGTTCAGACCAGAACTTGACAGCTGCAAAAGGAAAGGGGGATGCAAAAGCCAAACTTTTGATTAGGCTGGTGTGAATACTTTTTAATGAATAAAATATTCAGTGAATGTAACCTTTTTTCTGCTTTCAAAGTTTCCTGCAACAGATTGAGACATTCTCTATTTTATTTAGTTAATATTATTTATGAATTTTATTTGAACATATTCCTGATATGTTTACAACAGTTTATGCAAAGAATCACACTTTGTACTGTCTTGGTTATTTGCAAGGATATAAAATGTTATTATTTAAATTCTTGGTTGGGTGAATTACAGAACTAGGAATTGTGCAGACTGAAGATTTCATCAGTATAAAATTAAAAATTTGTAATTATAGCTAGGGAATTCTTAAATTGAAATTAATTTAAGATGTGATTTGAAGTAAGAATTTGTTTTTTCTAGAAAGATTTAAAGAACTGCCAGATATTATCGCATCAAATTACATTTTAAGTAGGAATGGACCAAATGTTGGTTACATTTGCCAAATTCCTCTAAAATTCCTGAACAAGGAATTTTACTAATTTGCAGACTGCCTGATGTCTCTGAGTATCTTACATCTGTGCTACCTAAAAATGAAGCTTTAAAATATTGTCGTAGTAATCGACTGGTTTTAGTTTTGTTTTGGTTTGTTTTTTTTTTTTTCTGGTGCTGCTTTACTGGGGAGGGATGCACTGTGTTTGCAGGAATGCCTGCACAGGGGGACTGTCAGCATATTTACGTGTGTCAGGGCATATTAGGAGTGCATGCACCTGTAAATAGTAAACATATTAAGACCATATTACCCCTAACATGACATTATCAAAAATATCTAGAGACATGCTGAATTTTGAATGGAAGACTAAAAGGCTAATCTAATAATCGCATAGCCTGTCCACAAAAGTCCCATTAAATCATGTCCCATTCACCTTAAACCATTTCAAAATGCCTGCTCTTGTTTTAAATAAGTAAAATTAAAAACACAACACTGTTTCTGTGATAACAGTGTTTTAGTTACAGTTCCCAATTAAAAAAAAATAATTCCCCAGTCTAAAAGCGTCAGATTGGATTACATTCTCTGTTAAAGGAAGAAAAGAAGGAATCTACTGTCTGGTGACCTTTATTTTGGCTGAAGGCTAATAGACATCGAGATCTGTAGAAAGAAAATTCTCTCAGGAAATGTGCATACTAATATTACTTTATTTACATTATTGTTTTCTAATTCAAATAAGAGTGGTATTGTGGTGCTATGTACGTGATTTCCCTGCACTGTGGCTGAAGTTGCAGATCCTCATCCTTTCCACTCCCCTCTGCAGCCGTGGCCTTGGTGGGTGTTTGGGTGTTTCTGCCTCTCGCTGCCTTGTCCAGAGCAAGGGCAGGCACACAGCTCATCGGAGTCCACGGGGCTGGTATTGCCCTCTAAAAACGGCTGTTGCTGAAGACTGTTGCTTCTCTTGCAGTTTCTTCCCCAGCAAACTATGGCTTACTTCTCCTTAGAGAAAACTGAGCATGCCCTGGATGGATGCCATCACATTTATGTTTGTGGGGTTTTTTTTGTAGCATGGGTTATTTTGCTTTACAAAGAGTGCACCTGGGTTGCAGCCAGTCTCTGTGCCTTGAGCTGATGTGTGGGTGTGGCAGAAATCGAGGAAAGAGCACAGGAGAGGCTTTGACCTCGTGAGAAGACAGTCAGACTTCTGTGATGACAGGAAGAGAGACCTATTCTCTGAAGGATCCAGCTATGACAGAGAATGGGGACGGGCTGCTTTGAGGAGGAAGAGTTGCAGGAAATTGTTAAAAGTTGCCGGTCAGAGGGAGATGAAGGAAGAGATCTGCCCTGGAAGGACAAAGTAGATAAGCGGTCTTGTCTGTTTGGAAAGGTCCCTCCTGCAGGTTGTGTTTGCGTGCAGCCTACCTTCTGATATTCAGATTATTAACATGTGCAGGCAGATTCACATCAGAGTTTCACCATCACAAAGTCATTTCACCATCCTGCATCATATAGGAGTTTGAGTGGAATAACTGGTGGGGTCATATTTGTGGGATTCTTACAGGGAAGTGGTAAATACATGTCCTTCACATTAATATTTCTTCCCGCCCTTGCAGACAGAGGCTCTCCTCTGTTATAGTGCTGCCATAGGAGTTCCCTCCTGGAGGGCTTGAGCAATCTACATTGTGCCATACCTTGCTGGCTTATGATCTCCTTTTGCCCATGTGTGGGTAAGCACTGTGTTTCACTAAGCAGTGGTGCATCCAGGCACAGCTAATATATGTTTTTTCTTCTTTGTTTTTTTTTTTTTTTTCATTTTTGTCTTTTTTTTTTTTTTTTTAATCACACTTACAGCTCTGGGGTAGAGAAGATCTGGTTGGAAAGTGTTGATATTCCTATGTTTTTCTGAAGCAAAACCCAGAGACCTATTTCCTTTGATGCCTTTCTGTCTTGCAGGCTATCCCAGTGGCCTTACTCTTCGAGAGGAGGAGAGCATGAGAAGCCTTCTCTTCTGTATCTAGAATGAAAGGTGAGCACATGCCTTCTGAAAAGCAGCACCAGTGTTTTCCTGGCTTGTGAGTGCAGGGACACTAAGCTTGCTTTAAGGCAATTCAGTAATTTCCCTGAAACAATGCACCTTCAGGAGTGGAAAAACTGTAATGAAATATTCTGTGTCTAGTGAATGTTTTATTGCTTGCTGCCTGAGAACAGCCCCTAATGTAGAATTTACCTGTAAGTATGCTGTTTTCACATCTATTTAGTTCAGTTTTACTCCTGTGAAAGGGAAGAGGGGAAAAAAAGAAGGGACATTAGGGGTCTGGTATGTGCTACTATTTGTTATGAAGGTTCTGTCTCCCAGGACATCATTTGCCCATCTTAACTGGTAATGTTCCTCAAAAGCTCAAAAACCCCTACCACAGCAGTGATGAATCTTTGCTGATGGACACCAGATGTTTTGCTGGGGTTTAAAAGAGTGTAGAAGAAATCAAATTCTTCAATCTTCAGCAGAGTTAACAAGTGTTTGTATCAGAGAGGTAATGAAATATTGCCTCAGGTAGGGAAATAGGGCTGTGGAGTACCAGTAAATCAGAATGCTCTTCTTGTTCAGAGCTGACTGAACTTGCTTTCAGTAGTTCAGCATATCTTTGTTTATAAATCTAAATGCTATTGTGTTGTATTGTACTTTGCAGTGTAATAAATTGTAACATTCAACATTAACTGGTCAGGCTTCAGTGATAACAAAAGTTCAGCAGGCTGGTGGCACTCTGATCAATATTGCCTTCTATTTATAGTATTGTTACAAATTGAAGTTTTATTTAAATTAGACAATGCTGAGAAGCTTACAGTAGATCAATAAACTAAAATACAGTAACGGATTTTAATTCGTGGCTGATACGCTGCTACTCTTTTGTCACATGCATCCTTAATGTCCCCTAAACAAAATCACGTATACTGTAACAGACTGTTGCCTGGCAAAACTGCAAAACTGTTTTAAAGAAGCAAGACTGTGGCTGTGCAAAGAGCAGGAAAGATGTTGGATAGGAGGGAAAAAGGCCAGCTAGTTTCTATTTGGTTGGGGATTTGTTGTTTGCTTGTTTTGCTGTTTTCCTATTCAGTACATCAGTTTAACCCAAAGTATGTGTGGTGTATGCCATATAGATAGTGCTAATGCTCCAATTCTCCTCTCATGTATTTACATCAACGTATGTCCAGTGACAGCAGTACAGTTTTTCTATTACTTCATCTGCGTTGTGAGATTAGATTTTAGTTCAATATGACAAGTCTTGTTTTTAGAGGCCGCTAGAGCCACCAGCTTTTGAGTTTTGATTGGTGATATGATGACCCAACAACTATTGAACAATATTTTTAGTACTTTTGGTTGAATTAAAATATGAGGTTATCTTGCAATTATTAGAATTTGATTTCTGTCAGCTCTATCTAATCATTAGGTGATAGCTCACATGTGAGCCACCAACAATATCTGAGCAATCAGCCCTGGGTGTGTGCATCGGCTGAAGACAAAGGAATTGACGTGTTCCTGCTGACACAAGAGGAATCAAGAATCTTAATTATATATTAATCATCATGGTCAGTTGGCACAACTAACAAAGTCTCTCTAACACTATCCAAAATAAACTTAAAATGATGGTGCAAGAAAAATCACTATAGAGCTTTAACAATGCCACTGATTTGTCTGAGAAAGAGTTTTGAGATGGGTGATTAATAGGGAGATTTGCCATTAGACACTTAATTTTTAAACAAGGTCTAATTATTCTTACAAGAATTCCCATTTTGTTCTTCCAACAGCAAGCATAGGTGCTTTAGAGATGGGGAATAATTCAGTGTGACCTCCTAAATGTTGCAGATAAAAGAAACTGATGCAAAACATGCTGTATATACTGTATGTCTAACAAGATTTATAAGTTTATTCCCCAAACAAAGATCCAGCACTTCCTCTCCAACATAGTAATTCTAAATGGCAAAGCCTGGCCTAAGTGTCCCATGCCCAACATCTTCTGAAACTTCATGTGTCCTGCTGATTCACACGCAGACATGGTGGTCCTGTGCACTTGTTATGGGGACAGGAACACTTGATTCTCTTCTGTTTCTTTATTCCAAAACTCACTTTGGATTCCACTACTGCTTTTATCTCTTCCCACTAGATGTTTCAGACAAGACCAGAAGCAGGCCAAAGAAATAAAACACCTGCTATCAAAAAGGCTGTGGCAGAATGGCTTAAGGAGAAAGCACAGAGATTCATGGGAAACTAGAAAACAAAAAATCTGGATTAATTAAGTAAAACACATCTTCTCCCAAGATTAACTGTTCTCTCTGTCATGCCTGGAGATAACACAAAGACTGGACATTTGTGGCAGATGTTTGGTGTGTGTGTCTTCCTGCTGGTGTCTGGATGTGGGAGGTGAGAGAGGAACAGCAGGGGTGCGTGTCACAAGGGGTGTGGATGTGGATGTTGTAGGGGATGATTATAGGGTATTGTTGAGTTGCTGAAGAGGTAGTTGGTTTTCTTGGCACTGGTGATACAGATCATCATTCCTCTGGGAAATGTGTGCAATAACAAATTGGGGTAGGGGGTATCTCGGGTGGAGTTGAAGGGCACTGAACATCCTCTCTAGCATGGAAGGGTCTGACCTCATGGGAAAGTAACAGCACAGCTGAATATCTTGCACTTTCCCCAGTCTGCTGATTCTTTTGTCCTCTGAATTATCTTGTTCTCAGTCAGTATTCTTTGCACACTGCCTGGTACTTGAGTCTCCTGAAGTGAAGTTTTCCTTTCCTTCTGGCCCTAAGTTTCCCTACAAGTCTCTAACTCTCTTTAAAAATATATTTATTTATCTTTTTCTCCCTTCTTTGCTGCCACCAGGCTGTTCTCCCTTCTTTTACTGACTGCTGCAGCTGCCTGCCTTCTCAGTGTGTGAAGTAACATTCACATCAAATAGAGAGGGAAGTAGAGCAGGCTTTTAACTTCAGCTGTGGGCACAGCTGGAGGGGAGCTGCTTTCTAGCAGCAGGAAACACCGTCATCTGTTCTGTAAGAATTTCTGAGGTTGGTTTTCCCGAGATCAAAATATAAAAGAGACTCCACTTCATCCAGAGATTATACTTATATATGTGTGTATGTATACATATATATACACACACAAAAAATACATTTTCTTTAATCTTGACCTTCTCTCCTCTCAGATAGTCGTCTTCCTCCACCTCAGCAGCAATGAAAATCTCTCTGAGAGACCTAAACCTACAGAGTATAAAAACTGGAGAGAGATTATCTTGTGCCTTTTTCTGGTTTTTGTCATCATTCTCCTTTTTGTTTGGATGACAGCACAATGATCTAGAGAGAGAGTGAGACAAGCAAACTGGCTGTACTCTGCCCCATTTGGCAGAGAATACTAAGATGCTCTGAAATTAAAGTTCATAGTTTTAATAGCATTTTTGAGACCTCATCTTGCATATTAGAATTTAGCCAGGTATTAGGTAATTTAGATAATAAATTCTCTTCAAAGTGACCCATCATCTTAGTATTTATTTTTTTTTCTAGAGGATGTAAGGCATAAAAGCAAGCTTTGTAGTTTTATATCTGTCAGCATGTCACATAAATATCTCAGTAACTACTGATCTTATCACCATAAAACTTCCATTTATACAGTTAGACATGTCATGTTGGTCAGTTGCACAAAAAGTTAAGCACATGCAATATTAAACTCCAACCCATGCCAGCTCCATTAGCCCACATCTTGAAGTTCTCTCTGAACACTATTAGAGGAGAAGTGGGGGAGGAGCAGGAGGCAGCATACGGCGGATTCAGATGAGGACGGACTCATGTTGAAAATTACTGAAATGATGAAAGAGATTGCAGAGGGATGTTTGGAGTCTTACTATTTCCCCGAAAATCAAAAGATCTCTTTTCTGTTTGATGAATGACTTTAATAGTTTTAATGACCTCATATAATTTATTTGATTGTATTGTTCATTTTTATTAGAAGATCAGTCTAGCAGCATTTCAAGTTGTATCACCTTTGCATGTCAGAATTGGACTCTGATCTCAACTTGCCATCTTAACACATATTGCTTTTGTAGCATTTTTATATTAAACAACAGATAAATTCAGCAAATGCTGAAGTTATTTTTTTAAGATTGAGGCTGGTTTCTAACTCAGACTTGGCAGGGATGTGTCTTTAAAAAGTAGCATAAGCAATTATTTATTTAGAGTAAAGTTTGTTGGGAGCAATCGTTTAGAAATTGTGCAATCTATTAATTTGATTTATGTTTTAAAAATTCCCATAAATACTGCAATTAATACTGATTACTACTCTTAAACTCTGCTGCAGTTTGCGTTTTAGGCCCCATAGGCTGAAGCAATCTGTTTCTAGAAATATCATAGTAAGTTATGTGTAAGTCCAGGCATTGCCAGGTCAGGTGATGTTAAGGAACAGTTTTATAAAAACATACATGCTTAATTGTGTGCCTAATTTTACCAAACAATTAATTAATTTTATGTATGGAGACTATAGCAAAAATGACTGAAAATATGTAACTGGTCCACTGTGAAGCCTGGACACTAAATTGGCTACTTGCATGTGCACATGTGCTTCCATAGATACTTGCAGCAAATTACATGTAAAGTAAGCATTAACTGCCACGCACATATTTGTGCTTGCGCCAAATTATTCTGATTCTAGAAAACATTAAGAGAGTCACTAACTTTGCATCTTTGTGCTTGCTTTTACATTTGTGTGGATTCGGCAGTGTAGCACATTATTTACTCTAAGAAATACAGAGAACATCTCTCATATGTATCTTTACAGAAATACATGAGGCTGCATTTTTTGTGGCAGCGCTGATAGCAGAAAATCTCTCTTTTTCTGTTGTTAATGATACAAAATTGACTTTGCTATGGTATTCCCTACAGAAAACAGTGCATTAAAAATAATAGTGTTTAAATTTGGATGTGTTCAAGAATGTCACAATATGAAGGGTTAGTCCAGTATTCAGAAACAGTGAGACATTTGCAGTGCTGAAAACACGCATGCTGTGTAAAGGCATGTAGTTTTCCTAATTTTGGTTGAACCACTTATGTGTTGTCTCCAATTTTTCACTTATAAAGCTGTGTTTAATTTAAGGCCGAGTTGAGTGTGCTTGTCACCAAGTCCACCATTGGCAAGACTGGTCATTATAAAAATATTAGAGCCAACTTTGATTTGCCAGGATCCCAAATGAAGAGGAATCAAGGAGAATTTGAGTAGTGGCCTTTTTCCCTTCTCCTGAAGGAGATATTATCAACTCATTAGCTACAAGCCTGCACAGAGGCCCCAACTGTGACTCTTAAAGCAAGAAATACATTTCTTGTAGTTAAGATTGACTTTCAGCATGCCAGCTGTCCCTCTTTTGGAAGGATTTGCCTTATTTTTCAAGTAGAACATGTGCCACCTTGATTACCCAAACTCTTAATTCAATGCTGTTTAATGCTTTGTCTCCTCAAAATATCCCTTATATCCAGCTTTGATTGGTGGGTAGATGTACCAGTACTGATCAGCTTAATTACCAGTGTGAGGCAGCGCAATGCAGACATGAGGTAGCAGCACACCTTTCCCAGCATTCTGAGGTAATTAACCAAAAAATATTTCCCTGCCACCTGTCTAGCCTTGGAGAAAATCCAGTTTTCTTTCCAAGCTATGAGAAGGGGGGATCAGAGCAGAATTTGGGTAGCAGGATGGCTTAGCCATGTATTTTCTGTTCTTTCTGGAGTCATCTGCAGTGGTAAGTACAGAGGCTGAGTCTGCCACCCCCTTTCTTTTCCAACTCTCAGTATGGTATCTGCAGAAAAAAAACTGTGAAGAATTAAGGTGAACCATTCAGGAAAACATGTGTTGGGGTCTTCGAGGGTTCATGAAGACTGGAATGCTGAATATACCTTTGGATGCATCAAGTACAAACACCAACAAAGTTTGGATTTACTGTGGCCTGGCTAAAATTTTTCATTTTCTCTCAGTTGTTCAAAGTTAAAACTCAATTTAGTAGCATATTAAAAACTAGATTTTCTGTACATTCAGTGCTTAGAGGAAATGTGCTGTAATTCTTACCTGTCTGGGTTAAACATATATTGTCTACTT
The DNA here is from genome assembly GCF_047716275.1 of Strix uralensis. Lineage (NCBI taxonomy): Eukaryota > Metazoa > Chordata > Aves > Strigiformes > Strigidae > Strix > Strix uralensis. The sequence continues at coordinate 12,278,666 of NC_133983.1, read as the reverse complement.
ACATTTATTATCTACAGCAAATTAAATATAAAATCTCTCACTCCTCAGTGCTTGCTTTGATATAGCATTCAAACTGAAAAGCAACAGTATAAAACATCACAAAAATATAACATGGATAAAACAATGTTGCTTTTGACTTTTTAAAAATTAATTTTGGTTCTTATACTGAAAAGGTGTATCACAAATTAAAAAGTGATGATAGCATTCTGGAATAGCTTCTGAGTTCTGATGGCTTTCCACATACATAGATTGTAAACCATGTGAGCTAATGGGTGTATTCATCCATCCATAAAGACAACATCTATGGTTAAAGCATCCCAGCTGATCTAAAAATATTTTTCTAAGACACTGACATACCTTACAGTTTCAAGTCGTCTTTAACAGGTTTTGATTCAATGAAGATTGTACAAACCAAATAACTCTGCTGTTATACTAAAGTCTATTCCCATGTCATGTTTCCAGAAAGCAACTCATGTTTGAGATGAGTTCAATTAATTGTGGTTAGATTTTTTTATGCTGGAATAGTTATTCTGCCATAGCTCAGGAATAGCTAATGGAATTTCATTCAAGCCTCGTTTAAAAAACAAAACTCACACTTTTTGGCAGGACACAAGTGGGAAGAGATTTAGTCCACAAGATATATTTTATCCTGGCATGTAGGAGAACAGTTGGTGGAAAATGGTTTCCCCTGTAGCCCGTTAGAAACTTTAACTATCTGTCAGTGATTGCTATGAATGCAGTGCATGACATGTCATGAGAATTCACATAAATAAAAAGGGAAAAGCATCCTGTTCAGGACTGCCTCTATGGGAGGGTTGGGAAGAAATATATGATTCAAAACTTCTAGGAGTAGACCTCTGGAGCCCTGGCTGGGGTACTGAGACCTTCTGCAGTAGTTGTCTTTGGATTGCATTTATTACTTTGTCTGCCCTGAACCAAAGATGAGGAAGGTTAAAAGGGAAGTTTATTGTCAGTGCTCGTGTTTTCGGGCTCATTGTTCAGAACTGTACTAGTTGTAACCATGACACTATGATACAAACAGAACTTAAATAACCTGAAATTTAAAATTGTTGAAAAATTTTTAAAAAGTGTGCATAGACTATGAAAATATATATAAGTGGAATTAAAGTGTCTGCAGCTTACCACTTTATTGGCAGATAAAATGAAGTTTTAGCTGTTGGAAATCTGGTCATATGTGAATTAGTGACTTTAATACTTTTTAGTCAGCTGAAATTTCTTACAAGTTTTGGAAGTGCAGGGGAAGGAACTTGGTAAAAAGATCTAACTTACACTCATGCCATTTAATTGCTACCTGATAAACTTGCTCTGCAGTGACCTGTGGCTGTAACTGAGGTCAGCAGGAGTGCCAGAATTACTAAACTGTGTGTTGGGACTCCAGACCCCGGGTATTTAACTAGAAAGCTTCAAATTTTGGAAGCAACATCCCCCATTTGCTGTGTTTTAGCACAAATCTGCATAAGGAAACAGCATTAAAGTCAGCACTGTTTGCAGCAGTGATCAGAGTGTTTGCAGAGGTGGTGGTGGCTGATCCACAGCATGGTGGTGTAGCTGTGGCCAGTGGGGTTTTTGAGGACTCTTGGCTGCTTTTAATGTGAACATGTGGGGCTTTTATCAAGTTTCATCTTGCCAAATTAGGTACCAAAAGCCTTCAGTTAAAGGCCATGGTTAGGTGGGTGAGCTGAAGCGTGTCAGAGCTCTCCCATACTGGGCAAATGGCCTAGCTACTGGGCATCGTGAGCAGGTGATGAACGTGTATGCTGTAAGAACAAGGAGATGGCTGTGTTGAATTCAGGGATTTGCTCCCAGGATAGCTACTTTAAAGGCAAATGCCTAGGAAAAAAAAGAGCAAGCAGGCACGAGCCTGAACTTGTGTAAAAGAGAAAACACTCCTGAAGTGTCCATATTTTCTGAAGAGACCTACTAGGGGGGAGTGGGGACTGGTGGGGCCCTCCCAGGAAGGGTGCGGGCCCTCTGGGTGGGCAGCAGGCTGGGGATGGCAGCGAAGGCCAAGTCCCAGGTGTAACCCCTGGGCAGTGCTGGAAATCCCACAGCAGCATGGGGCTGAGAGGGCCTGGGCCTAAGGGTCCCCTGGGCCAGGGGTCAGGGGGTGGCTTAGCGCCATTAAGGTCTCCTGGTGCTGCCGGGGCCTGGAAAGTCTCCCAGTGTCCTCCAGCTCTGATACTGCAGCTTCTCACAGCAAAATTGCTGCTTCTTGGTAGCTAATGTTTGTCAACATGGCAGGGGTAAGGGACATGCCTTTTCAGTCGTTCACTGAAGTAGGATGTCTGTGTATCTCTGACCTATGAGCTTATGTTGTTTTCTTGTTTGTTTGTTTTCAATAATAAGATTTACCTTTAAATCTATTGAAGATTTCTGTTCTAAAATAAGCAGCTTACTGGTGTTTGTGGTAATTGAGGTATTCACACCTCTGGGCAGAGCAGCAAGCTAGAAGGTTTGGGCCTAAGGAGCGGGTAACTTTGCCACAATGTCTACGGTGCGTGCACGCTGTGGTGGGAGGATTCCCCTCACAGCACAGGGCAAGGCAGCAGCTCAGAGAGATTTTACTGATCTGACTCACCTTCTGTCTTAAGCATAAAAGGAAACCAATTGAATTTCTCTAATTGAGGCAAGCCATTGACTTCCATGTGTAGTGCCAGAGAAGTTGTTGAGAAATAGCTTTTATTTTATTTTATTTATTTTATTTTATTTATTTATTTTATTGAGAAATAATTGAGAAATAAAAATCTTCAGAAACAAGAATGTACTTTGTAATGCTCTCAGTTTTTCAGTGGTATTTAAATACGTCACTTGAATTACTATCCATTTTTAGTTAAAATGACCACTGGGATCATTAATCATGATAAAAGCATTAATTAAATATCTGAGTTGCTGATTTTTCATGTTCACTACTCTATAAGCATGTGGGTTAGGTAAAGAAAAAAAAAAAAACATTTTTATTCCTGTGTTGTCTAAATCCTTTTTGCTTTTCTGTTTATTTGTTTATCTAGCCCTTGTCCTGTGTCTGAGGTGTGTAGTACTGTGATATTGAAAAAATAAGCTCAGCAATTTTTAGTTAGCTTTTTGTCGTGCCCCAAAATGTCTCTTCTGGATGTATTTTCTGACCTAGTTTCAAGTTACAAGCATGAACTTCTGGATTAGATAAGGAGTAATCGGTTTGGGTTGTTCTTTACCGTATGATTTTTTTTTCTGTTTCATAACTGCACTGGAGAATTTACATCTGAGATTCAGTGTCTTTGTTTCAGTAGCTGTAATAAAGAAAACTTATATTTATTCAAGATTCCTGATGCAAATACATTGAAGGGAAGTTAGTTTTTTTTCCCATGGGAATTTATGCTTTAATTCTTTGACTCATTCTTTCAGAGTGAGAAAGAGAGACTTTGTCTTATATAATGAAGTAGTTCATGGTGCAATTAATATGATGTAGGAAAACAGTAACATGATATGCTGAATTTAAATAACTGTAACTGATCAAGGGGGAAATCAGCATTAAATGCTCAACAGGAGTAACAAATATAAGATGGCCACTGCATTTAAGTTGAAATACTCTGTCACCCACTGATACATTCCAGGCAAATTTGTTGATAGACTAAACATTTTGATAGTCTTTCCATTATTTCTTTGAGCCATCAACTTTTAATTTTCTCTTTCTAGTTAATATACTTGTGTATAATTTAAACAGAAAACTGTTCTGTTTCATCATAAAAGATTTGTCTGTTACTTTTGGTGTGTAAATCAAGTGGACAGCAAAACATTCTTGAACTTGTTTTTTAAGGCATTTGTTGACAACAACAGGAAAAGAGATCACAGAGACCGCCAATAAGTGTGGACATCAATTATTTTTTAATTGTATAGGAGTACAGTACACTAATTAAAACTAGTATATCTTGCAATGCCAAAGGCAAAATTAATTATTAATTTTTATTAATATTCAGAAGTAGCACAAGGAATACATTAAAAAAGATTTTGTGGCTGTGACTGAGATCTTGTTTTGCTTTATATTTTAGCAAAAGTAGTATGTTAGCTAAATTTGAATAGTTAAATATGCACTGAAGAGATTATATGTAATGAACAAGAATGTTCTCTTTAGACTAGTTATCCAGTGACAGAATATAAGAGGTAGGAAAAATTCTTTAAAAATCCCAGGGCTTTGTTTTATCAGGTTTACCTGACAAGTATAAATACACATGTTATCCTGCTGTTGTTACCGTGGATACTTTAATTATCAGGCTGGGTATTTTAGTTATGATATCTCATATTCAGTAGAATAATCTACTTTCAACTTCTTCTAGGGTCCAGCTCATCAAATTAGATGTGTCCTGCACTGATTTGAGAAACCTGATGTGCTTCTGGAGAAAGTTATCTTTGAGCAAGGTATTTATTTAGACTTCAATCTGCTGCAGATAATTAATTTGGAAACTGCCAATCTGGTTCAGAAGCCTATCAGAAAGGAAGTTTTTGTATGAAAAAAGATGTCTTTCACCACTGCTGCTGACAACACGTTAATAGGCTCTTTATGCACCAGTTCAGCAGAGTAAGTTATAGAAATCAAAATTTTAATTTTTGGAATTCACAACATTTTTATAAAAACTTCTAAACTCATGTATTCTTAGGTTTATTGAAGCAAGCATGGGAGTAGTATGAGAGAAAAGAAAGGTTGCTGTTGTGAAACCATATAGTGGTTTGTAAAAGGATAGGTTGTGTCTGGTGGTGTTTTTGACTGTTATCTCCTATTGTATTGAGAATGATGTATTAGAAATCTTATCAGAGTAGTTGCATACTGTTGTGAGTTTTTCCTAGGCCAATGGGTTTCAATTCACTTGATCATTTAAGATTAGGTAGGCAAAATATTATTTAAGATTAGGTAGGCAAAATATTATTTTTTTTTTAAACTGAGCCTTGAAAGGTTTCCCTGTCTCTAATCCTTACATAGAAACATTATGAGTTCTACATCTCACCTGTTAGTGTTCTTAATTATAACAATTCCTGTAGTCATTCATGCACTCCATAGAAATACAGACATTGATGTCTGTATTTTATTTGTTTAACTAAAATCTGAGATAGGTATCTTGCATATCCATACCCACTTTAGCAGTGTAGAGCAGTACATCAGAGTTTAGCTGTCACCTCACTCTAGTATCTTGAGCTCCTATTATAGCAATACATAAAATATGATTTTGTCATAGAAACTGAGTTGTGCAAGTTTGATTGTTACAAATACCCAGAGCTTGCTTTTCATTTTGTTACAGCAAAGCAAGGTACCAAAAACTTTTTTCCAGTGTTTTATTTGTGTGTTCCATATAAGTGTAGATGCTGTTCTTGTCCTCTTCTAAAACAGGCCTTTTGCCTTAGAAGAGTCAAATTGTGCCCTTGAATTGTAATTTTGTCAACAAAAGTGAGAGTGGTGATAATATTTATCTTTAGTTTAGCATCAGACCTATATTGCCCATGGATTCCTACCTCTTCAGTGCTCTGTCCAAGGCTTGAAAAATGGCACAAGTAATGTTCCTAGTTGCCTTATATCTCTGTGCTTGTGTACGTGCATGCATGTCACAGAGTAGTGAAGAGGAGGAGCCACTAATTCACTTTGCTGTCTCCCAGAGGAATCAGCATATGTGGGAAGAGTAGGCTCTTGAAGGCAAACACTATTCTTCATTCTACTTTGAAGTACTTGCCTTTCCAACTTGTCAGTAAAAACTGACAAAATACAACTCACTTCTAAAAAGATAAATAAAAACTTTTCAAAAAGTTACCTATCACAATTCTGGAAAAACAGCTCTCAGAGATTCTCTTGGTAATTCTTCTGTTCACTGTCCTAAACGTACTGCTTTCTCAAGTGTGTGTGTTGTCCAGGAAAACCAGAGAGCACCTGATGGAATAACATCAAAGGGAGGCACTTGACAAAGACAGGCAATTTAGATGCTCAGTTCTGGAAATGTATTGACTGAAGATGAAAGCTCTTTAGGGAGAGACTTTGTCTTCTATTTATATAGAATCTTGCATAATTTAACAAATGTTGGGGACACTATTAATCTCATCCAACTTTAGATGTCTACAGTGTAGCTGTCAATCTTAAGAGAAGATCAATTGCACTCTAAAAGTGCCTGTTTCTCTCCACTGACTATAAAGGGAGCCCTCACAAGTAGCTCAGGTGCAGATAGCTTCATCTATATTTGGGCAGATGAATCCTGCTCTAAAATGCTGTCTAACCTGGCAAAATAATAGCAGTTAATATTTTAAAAAATCCTTGGGAATGTACCTCGTTCTTAAATCATCTAAGAAAAATAATGGCAACTGCTGGTTTTGGTTAGTATTACTTTCCAAAGTGAAGTGCCAGGGGTTGGTACCATATCCACAACAGTATCAATCCATTCATAGCTTCTTGAAACATTAGTTTAGAATATAAATATGAAATCATTTGTTTGCTCAGAGCAAAAAAATAAGGCTGAACACAGGGGTTGTCAATACTATAATAGCAGTCCAATAGGAAATGCTATCCCCAATTGAAAAGACAAAACAATATAATTAAAATCCTTATGGGAATGACAACGAAAAATATCCTATACTGCTGCTGCTGAATCCTCTGCATCAGCTGATACTCTTCTTGGACATCTCAGAAACTGTTTACTGGTATTTTTCAGAGTGGAAATGTTGTTTTGAAATATGAAAGAACATCATGTTCTTCTAAAGCAGTGCCAGTGTCTTATTAGTGGCAAGTCACTATGCTTAAAATGCTGGCCATGAAGAGTCTATATACACAGTGATTCAGCCATCTGTTCAGACTTTGAGTAAGTGTGTTTTATCCAGTATATATGGACTGATATTACTGTTTCATACAGTGGGCATAAAATTCATGGCTGCAGCTGACCTCTATTAGAATGTAACCTGTTCAAGATAAATATGTGACAAGCTATTTCCAAAGCTGCTTTAATTGCTCTATGGGAAAGTAATACAAGAACATCCAGAAGAGCATCGTATGGTAGATATACAGACCTGTGCTTAACTGAATGATTGTAATCTCAGTATATACATTGAGCAGTATTCCAGGCAGCTGGTTTTGTCTTGCTCACCTCTAAAGGAAATTGTAGGAGAAGAGACATAAAAATGCATATGTAAGAAACAGGGAAAAATTACTGATCTATGAGGCTAAAGAGATTTAGTATCAGTTAGCATGAACTACATGGATGCCAAAATAACCAAGTCTAGATTCAGACTTACAAAATATGTATCTCACCAATTTCCCTAAAAGCTGTGTGGTGGTGGGACTCTAGAAAGACTGGAGGACTGGATACTTTATTCTTAAATCTTTAAATTTAAAGTATGTGTATCTGAGAAAAATTAAAAATTTATATCACAGAGTACTAGGTATCTGTAGTATGTATGATGCCTCCCATATTTTTCAGACCTTTTTTAAAATTATTTCTGCCATGAATACCTTTTCAATGGAATAAATATTCTTCATTCCTACAGAATGCCTTTCATGAGGGTCTGAATGGGAAGTTAAATTATTTACTATTCCAGTTCTCTCAAGATCATGGGATCCTTAAACCAGCTCTAAAAAAATCTGTTTGTTCTAAAAAATAAAGTCACTATGTTTAGGTTTTGAGGAATTCTAATACTGCTTGTCTGGAACAGTTCTGTAAAGACTCTCTATGCTTGTGTTGGAAAGCACATCAGAAGTGTACAAGCTGTCCTTTCCAACTCCTACTGGATTTTGTTCATTCTAAGATGTATTTATCATGCCATCCAAGTGGGATGATCTCTTGACAACTGATTAATGTGAGGATAAGTATCAGTCCTGGTTAGATGGGATTTCTTCAGAAATGCTATTTGCTCAGGGAAAATCTTGAAATAAAAAGAGAAGGAAGATGTTTTAGGGGACTTAAGATCAAATCTGCCTTTAGTACAGATGTGACTGCGTCAAGTTTTTATTCATCATCTCTGCTTTAAGTTGCTTTCAGATTCCTTATACCAAAGGGTGCTGGCAGTCATTCCTATCTGCAGTATGAGGGAGTATTGCTGTATTTTAACTATTTATAAAAGTTAAAAAAAAAAAAAAAAGAAAAAAATCCATGTCTTGCTCTCATGGACAACCTTCTCACGAACTACACGATTCTTCCTGATTAAAGTGAAATTTAACTTTCTAAAACCTGTCATACAAATACTGCTTTAGCAGACCCTTCCTCTAGATGTATGTGTTCATGCATAACTAACTGCTTGTTTTATCAAAAAAAAATCTTTTTTAAACTAATTTATATTCCTGTTTAAGGGCAGATACAAAACAACTGAGGTAGGGCAAGATGGATTATATCCATTCTTTGCATCTTCTGCACAGCTATGTCTAATCAGTTACGTTGAAGCAACACAGGAATCAGTTAAGGGCACAGTCATAGAGACAGGATGAAGAAAAGAACCAGCTTGACTATCGGGTTGTGCCTGCATAGCTGGCATGCACATTTACATACGTAAAATGAACACACGATTGGGAGTCACAGAAAAACTGAGTCAAATGTCGTTTTACAGATTATACTCCAGAGCAGAAATGCCACTTTAATTGAAGGCAACCAGTGAAATAAAGGCTGTCTTTTCAAGAGACATCATGAAGTGCAAAGGTTATGAACAAAGCAGTAACAGCTACAATGAGCCACCAGAAGTAATAGCGAAAACTGTCTTCTATAGCATATGCACAGTTCAGGCCTTTTCTTCACACCTCAAAATGCAGCAAGAATATCCATCAAACTCAATCTGTTGCTCTACCAGTGGAGATGTATTTCAAATGAGAAAGTGCAGACAGTTACCTGGGAAGATCATCTCTTCTGTTAACAGCTGAGATCTATGGGTAGCTCTGATGTAAGCTTGTTTTCTCTTGAACTGTTCACCAGCCAGCTAGAGCTTCAAGCAGGGGTCTCCGTGTTGTAATACTGATTTCTGATGAGCCCTTCCTTTTAAAATATCTATGAATTTGGATATGTTCTACATTTATAATCAGTGTATGCCCCGCTAATTTACATTATTAAAAACTCAGCTGCCCAGATAAGCAAGATGATGTCTGAATTTGCATTATGGATGTACAAAATGTTTTTTTCCTTAATTTAGTGAAAAACTCAAGATATTGTTAGAATGGTGTCTTAAATATATTCCAGTGTAAATATAATTATATAGTAGTGATCTTGAAAGATCTAATTCTTTTTACTGATAATATTCAAACTTTACACACATTGTCACTAGAAATGGCATATGCTATATTTTGAGTAGCAAAAATTTGTCTGCTATCTTTGCACATGTTTTTGTACTGTTAATCATTTTATCTTATTCTTATGTGAGACTGCTTCTTTAAGATTGCTTAGATTTGTTTTTATGAGTAATTTTTAGACATTGGTAGACTTTATTGAATAGAGAGAAAGTTAAGAATGCCGAGGAATTTGACATTTTTTCAGGTTGTGTAATTAATTGATCAATTAGTTAATTTCTAAGACTTCACACTATTATCTTGAATTGTAAAACTTACACTGAACTTTCATGGAAACCAGTAAATTTGGACTCTGTCAAACTTTGGAAGCACATAAATCATTGAGACTATGTTCTTTCACTTTCATCTTAATCAAGAGTAAATTCCCTTTAATAATGTCTAGTCTACAATAGTAAACTAAAAAGCATATCGTTAGAATAATTAGAATTCTAGTGGGCAAACAAAAGAGCTCTACTTCATTATTGTTTGCATGTGAAGTAGAGCTCTCAACTCATAATTTACTTAGAAGTCTTCAGATTTGTACAGAACATTACAATGTTTTTATGAGCAAAAAAAACCAAATGAAGTCTGGCCTCCCAAGAATGCATCCTTTCTTCTTTCTGTTAATCACACCATGACTGGGCAAGAGATGGCAATGCTGTCAGTAGACAGGAGTTGCACATGTGCTGACTGGCCAGCTGTCTTCTGCTAAATGGAAGGTAGCACTGTATCTGCCTTTTCTACATATAGTAGAGATGCTATATAGGTCTTTCTCCATACTGCTAGTTTTCATTAAATCTGTAGGGATATAATTACCTCTAATTATCCTGTGTCACATAGGGCAATGAAACCAGAAGTGATTAGGGAGAAAAGGGTGGTTAACAGAGGCTATAATTTCACCTAGTTTTTATCTTCATGATTACTAATTTCTTGCTTCTCACTTTACCTCTGTTTCTCTTACAATACTCTACCAAATTTCCACCTATGTTTATGTTTCTGTTCTTAGTGGTCTGGATTTCCCATATACCATTTTCCATCATTTTTTGTGTTCAGGAGGTCCCATCCCTGACTGGGATTCTTGATCCTCCTGATCCTCTAGCTCTGTGGCCATAAACTCCCTCTGCTGTTTTAAGCAGCCATAAAATACTAAATTCCTCTTTCCTTAGCCTTTTCAGCCCTCTGCCCTTTGTTTTTTAAACAATTTCTCCCCATCTTTGCTGCCATTCTTTCTTTCTACAAACAGTTTCTAACCAGCATTACCTTAAGAGGCACTGCTCTGGTGATAGAGGCTGGAACATACCCATACTGAAAAAGTGCTCCCGTTGCAAGACCCAGACATACAACATGAACTTATATTCTGCCTGGCCATTCTGATTCACACTTCTACTTACTGTGCTACAGCTGCAGCTTTTGGTCCAAGAAGGGTAACCATGAAGCATAGGTTGAGGTACATTTTTTCTCTGCATACTTGCCAAATGTCAGCATTTGACCAGAGGAGGATTTACTGATGCTTTCTATTCTTCTCTCATCCAGTGAGTCCTCTAGTCCTCTGATTCTTCAGTTACTCTCACTGGTTGCCTCTCCTCATTTCCACTGTGTAAGAGAACTGTGACTGAAAGTGTTCTTTCTTTTATGAAAAACTACTGGCTTGCACTGAGATGCACTGATGTCCCTCTTGCCAGGAGCACAGAAGGGTTAGGTGGCCTTGCTCTTCAGCTTTCAGAGAGAAAGGGAGTGATAGAGCTGTGGACTTTGAGAAAGATTCTGTAAAACACAGAAATGCTTGGCCTAAATGTAAAAACTTCTTATTGTCAAGTATAAACAAACTGCACTGGCCTTGCAGTGAGAGTGTGCTGATGATCGTGTAGTCCTGCATTTAATGGCCTTCCAAGGACTGCCTGCCCTATTAGGAGAATTAAAAAAAAAACCAACCAAACAAACAAACAAAAAACCAAACAAACAAACAGCAGGAAACATTTACTTAATACCCAGCACATATTAGTCAAAATGTAGTCAGAATACATAAAGAGACCCCAGTTTACTGGAGTCACCATACAGTAGTAAAAATGCACAGCTAGATACTATTTTCATACAGTCCCTTTTGTTTATAGAGGCCAGCTCAGACTGGGCACAGACTTGTCATAGAGACAGCCCCCCTGACTGGATGGGGGCATCTGGAATGCTTCAGGTCTGTTCAGATTTAATACATCCATTGAGCCTCTTATGACTATCGGTTGGTACAAAATACTACAAGAAAAGGAATGTAAACACAGACTGTTCTGGTCATGTTCTGTTTCAAAGTACCTGAGAAACAGGGGGTGTTCCCATAGCATCAGCTTGTACCCATGGAAAAATGCATGAGATCCTTAAAAAGAGTGCAGTGGTAAAATCTGCAAAAGAATATGAACTGCATCTTTCCCTACAACAGGCAGATTCAAGGAAAAATGAAAACAAAGTCTTTTGGCCCTCAGTTGTTATCTGTGGCACGTTTTCCAGGTCTAGCATCCAGCAGCTCCTCTGCTTAGCCAGGGATATCTGCTGTTCACAACAGGGCTGTTTATCTGCCATGACTCTCCAGTCCTGGGGATGCTGACATAAAAAAGCAGGTTAAAAGGTGAAAATTAATGACTATTTCCTGTGTGTTCAGCAGATTGCATCAGGTGTGTTCAACCAGGAAGGTTCAGCCACAAGATGGGAGCAGGGACCTCTTAGTGACCTTATGGAAAGTTTGCTATGTTCTCTTCTCAGTGCCTGGAAACATGCTTCCACAGGACCTTTGTCTCCTCATATTCCTAATGGTGGCAGATGAGCAAGGTCAGATGTGCCTCTTGGGGGCATGCCTCTGGCAAACTCCTTATCCATGTATGGCTGAAATGATCTTGGGACTTCTTTGGGGTGGCGAGGCATCCTCAGCATTCAGTCATGCCTTCTGTTGCTGGATGTGCTGGTAACAGCAATGGCAGAAAATCCTGATGTCCTGTGGGATTCCCAGTGCTTGGGCTGCACAGACCCTGCAGAGAAAATATGCTAAAGTTGTTATTCCTTGCTGAGCTGGAGGGTATGTTCTGCTTTGGCAGTTGCTTGACAGTTCCCTGTGTCAGCCACAACTCTGAGTAGCTAGTGCAGTTCTGAGGCCTTGTTTTGTGAAAAAGTCCTAAATCAAGGCCTGTGGAGTAAGGCAGAGGGCACAAATGAGTGTCTGGACTCAGTTTTAAGAATATCTATCACAGTCCCTCTATCCCTTTGTGCGACTGGTATGTCTTATCCCTCACTGATGTGGTCTTTTCCCACTTTTTAGATGATGCTAAAGAGAGCATCTTTGCCAGGAGTCAAGCAGGTAGGCATGGGGAGCTTTTTGCCATGCCAGATGGAGCAGCAGAGGTAGTAGGATTTAGATGGGATCCAGAAATCACTCTACAGTTGTAGCTGCCATTCAGGCTTAGGAAGGCCTATAAAATCGGGTGGTCTGGCTGCTAGAAAACTAAGAAAGGGTCTAGTGCAGTCTAATGTGATGTTGGGTTGCTGTCCTTAGCTTGCAGTTGATACGACTACTCCCTCACAGAGAATCTGCGTGTGTGCATGGCAGTGGAAGAAATGCATACAGCTCTCTGCACTTCGAGGGGTCCCTCTTCTTCTCCCTGAATAAGTGAGTTGCTAGAATGCCTGTTTTGGTGTCTTAGGTGACTATCAAAAAAAAGACTCCTCCATATCCTGTCCTGTTATAAATGTTTTTTGAAATAAAAACCATGACACTGAGTGGCGCATGGAGGTGTATCATCAGGAAATGTTAATGGACCAAACCTTGTTCTCCTGTAAGCCCAGGATGATTTTGGACATGGGGCTCCCCAGGCAGAGTCTTTCAGACAGCATGTGAGGATTCCTAGGCTGTCCTGACACTTTCTAATGATCCTTCCAGCATTTGTGATGCTTCAGACCTCTATGGATGAACAATATGGACTGCTGAGGGATTTTGTCCTTTAGTGTGTTAGGACAATATAGATGCAACACTTTTTACAGCTTCCAGCAAGAACAAGGAGGAAGTAACTATATAAATTGAGGAAAAACTGCAGTAGCTGAAAGCAAACCACTTTAACTGATAGTGAGGAACTGAGTGACTTCTAGCATTGTGAGCAGAAAAAAAAAAGGATCTTCGATTTGAAGATTAGTGACAAATTTGTGTGAGTTGGCAATTCTTTGAAAATGAAATTTATTAAACTTGAAATAAAGTGTTCACCCCTGAATGAACATCTCCTTTTGTAAGGTTGCAAGATTTTGCTCATGGGCTTTCTTACTGCTATTCTCTTGTTTGAATGAATGTACCCTTAAGGCCAAAATCCATATTGCTGAGTTATTATGAAATACAGACTTTGTCTCCATGTGCTTCTGCACTTAACATTGCTCAACAAATGATACCTGTGTGGTAATTTTCAAAGGAATGACTGAAGAAAGACAGAGAGAGGACAAAGATATAGCTGGTGGGCTGTTGTAGTCATCACCTGAAGGAACTATGGTGAAAATAGTGTTTTAGATATTCTAACATTGATGTGTGTACCATTAGGTAATTTTTGTTCTTGCCATTATCTAAGTTGTTATGGATCTCCATAGGAGCTTACTTACAGTCTTAGGGATTGTATGTACTTAAACACTTTGCCAACAGATTTTACGTGTGTTTTTAAAATCTGTTGGGGAGAAATGTGATTAGGAAAAAGCAAATTTTCTCACATGGTGAATTTTTTAATCCTAAAGGTTAAGTTCAAGCTTTCTCAGCATATTGGTATGAGGAATTACCCATTAATTAAATAACATGAGTCATAATCTGCCATTGATTTTTTATATATTTCTTGCTGTTTGATTTTAATTAATGGGAGTTCTGTACATAGAGGATTCAAGAAAAGGTCCAGTGTTTAGAATTGGAACTATAAAGTAAAACATGAATATGGTAGTGTGGTTTGCTAATTGCAGTAACGATTGCCATCAGAGCCTCCTACACTGTCTGTGCTCAGGCAAGATTGCCATATGTCACAGGAAGCCTTGCCTGAGCAAGGACAATCAACCCCAGAGTTGATTCACTGTTATTAAAATGAAACACAGCATGCTTTTAATGTCTTTGGAGGGCATTAGAAAACTTGAAGATAAAAAGAAGTAAGGTGTGTTTACCCCCAAATTCAACCTATATTTTAATCAATAGGTTTTGCATTTTCATGGAGGACTGCAGCTGCAAACATCTGGAACTTTTAAAAGAAGGCTGTGATTCAACACGCTCCTGCTCATGGGCTTGATGCACTAAGGTTTGCTGATTGCTGACTACCAAGACAGGTAGGCTGTGTTTAAACTAACATCTGCAGCCCTTGATCAAAAGTGGGGTTGTACTGTGCTACATGTAGTTTCAATGTAACGTAGGACAATGTCCTCTCCAAAGATCATACTGTCTAAAATAGTGTTGAGTATTTGTCTATGTGTGGAGGCTTCTGTGTAATACAGAGCCATGCAGTACGGTTCTTTTCATAACACAATGAAACTTAGCAGCTTGGAGACAGCTCTTTCAATGCTCAAGAGTCAGGAAAGAAAAATTAGATTGGCAGGGTAAAAAGCAGGCACAGCCAACTTACAGTGCTTAAAATGATATACTTGAAAGGAAGTTCAGAGCTGCTACTTTGGTTATTTCATTATATTCCTTCTGCCCCACTCTGCAGCCATTTAGCTGGGTATACAGAACAGTTGACCTTAATAGAAAACAAGAACAACGCGTTTCATGGGGTCGGGAGGTCATGGCAAACAAAACCAGAGATGCCATCTCCCATAAAACTGTGATACTCCCAGACTGACTCCTTAGCTGGTTCATGGTATATGCAAGGAACAATCTCCAGTCAGCCAGACTGTGGGGCCAGTCATTTAGCTTACTTCAACCTTCTGTCTTAAAAAGGATCAGGTTTTCTGGGCTATAACTGGCACAGGGCCTTCTTTTTTCCTAGTTTTAACTGTCTGTCTTGCAGGATCAAGTCCTAGTTGAATATTTATGCTTTCCAGAATGAAACAGATAAATTTGCCTTAAATAGATCATGTTAACATTTGCTACAGTATCAAACTCTTAATAAATTGAGGGGCATCAAAACTGTGGTATTTTTTCTAAACATTAGTTTCCATGATTGTCATTTTTTAATGATTTTCAAAGGAAACTGTACATTCTGCTGAAAGGCAGTAGCTTCCCTTTGGTTCAGTCTGTGTCTGCATGCTGCAAACATATACATTACAAGCTGTGGCTACAGTTGCTTCCAGCCACTGTCAGAGCATACTGTCCATATCTTTCTATAGGTTCTCTCAGTCTATCTGGGAATAGCTCGCACCACAAACGCATCCCACTGTATCAGAGAATCTTAGGTGTATGATTTCCTCTGGTATGGCGTTATAAAATATAGTCACCATATAAAGCAGAAACAACAATTAAAATTGATGTTATCCTTTTAAACATAAATGATTTTATTAAGATTTACTTTGAAAATGTAGTATGACTGACAACCAGTCATTATTTTAAATAACTTTTGAAGCTAACAGCAATGGACACTCTGTGTGTCTGTGCATGTGTGCAGGGGTCTTTTGTAATGCTTGGAGGTTGCTTAGATGACACCCCAAATCAGGGAGCATTGTTTTTCAAACTAATTTTTATTGTCATCCAGTTTATTCTTCTCCTCATGCTATGTGTCCCTTGTATCAATTTTAGACTAAAATACTGCAAAAACAAAAAAGGTAATGGCACTTTCCACAGTATTTCAAAAGGGTTTTAAGTGGAAAAAGGTATTTAGTATTTTTAATAAGCATCTTCAATACTATTGAGTTGGTTTCTTTGTTCATATCACAAGATTAATTATGCTGTCAAGCACTTTCAAGGCCTGCTTAACAAAGATTCAGTGATATAATGGTTTGCTTCGCATTGCCTTTTTTCTGCATAGCAATCACAATCAGCATTAGACAATTTAAAACCCTTTCACAAGCCGGAAGTTCTGAAGAGCCTTTTAATCAACAAAAGTAATTTTGCAAACAACTAGATACAGCGTTTTTCGTATTAACTAACTTGTGTTAAACTCTGCTATATGCTTGAATCTCTGGTTCTGGTAATGGATTATTCAGATTTGCAGGACACTAAAAGTGGGGAACACAATTAGCACAATATGCAGTTTGCACCCCATGAAAATTGTAATCTCATACCATTCTCTAGCCTAATATAAACATGGTATTAGTACTTCACTGCAGTTTCATATATTTTAATTTTCCCTTAATATGCTGTTCTTGTATAATCACTTAAAATATTTTTGAAAAAAATGCCTGGAAATTTAATTCTTGTTCTTTTAAGGGAGACTGCTATTTCTATAGGACAAGTTAGAGTCATAAACCAGTACAAGATTCTGAAATTCAAGTTAAAATAGGAAAATCTGTTTAGAAACTTGCTTTCTAAAATCATCTAGCTCAAGAATGCTTTATACAATAATTTTATTGCCATATAGCATGATAAGAAATCCCACATGATTTAAAAATGCTTATTTGATGGAGAAATTGTAAAAGCAAAAACACACTACATGATGACTTTTTTTTTCTCAAGCACATTTATAAATGAAACTAACCTGTTAATGACACCTTTAAAACACTCATTTTTTTTCTAAACTGCTAGAAGCATTAATTTGTACCATTGCTGCATGTGGTAATTAGCAACTTCAGCAGTGATTTTCTCTGCCCTAAACCTTTCGTGTTTGACACTATTCCAACCCGGGAGAGGAGTGACCCTGGGATACGGTGCTACAGGACAAGTGGAGCAAATCCTGTCACAAGAAATAACAGGGTCAGAAGACATTGCTAATGAAGTCATAGCAACTGGTTTAAAGAGCCAATCAGAGAAGGCAACAATCTGTAAATGAGGATATAATTAGCAGAAAAAATAACATGCTTTGGTTGGATTCTAGGGGAGCCAGTAATGAAGGCAATGACTGGATATTGAGAGAGATTCCAAAAGATTAGAGCAAACATTGTGCAACAAAGAATACCTAATTAGCAAAAAAGTGAATATGCCTTAATTAGAAGGAAAATATGTGATTGAAAGACATGGAGTAGGCTTTTAATATGAATACAATAATGAATGTTAGCCCAAATCTCTATGATGAAGAAAAAGTCCTATCTTCACTTTTTTTGCCTTTACCGTTTTGATAAATGATCATGAAGAAGATGGACTGTAAATTCATATCTTTGCCATGACATTAATACTATTAAAACAAACAATTTTGAGACAGCAATTTAATGGGTTTCCACCCAATTTACACATTTACTACCCCCTAACACAGCACTGCAGACAAAGCAATGCTGTCTCTTTTGGCTGGCCTTAATGTTCTTATGATGTGAAGAAGTAATTATTAAAAGAATTTCAGGTAGGTGTCCTGTGACATATGAACTAATGCTTGGTCCAGATATCCCTCTAATAGGATGAAACCCCAGGTGTTTTTTCATACAGAAAGAGTCCATGGGGCTGAGTCCCTGATTGTGTGTACATAACTACTACACTGCTGCAACTTGCATTTATTTGTTGCTGTTGCTGTTGCTGTTTTGTTTTTTTTTTTTTTTTAAAGTAGGGGCTGATCCAAAATTCATTAAATGGAAAGAAAAAGCTTCCAATAACTTTACTAGCTTCTAGATCAGACTCTAAGTGAGCAGAAACCCTGGAAATTTTATTAGTAAAAATTAAACATGTTATTATCCTGAACATAATAGACCCAAATAGAAGAATCCCATAATGAATTGTGCCAGTACAGTATATGTACAGTATTTATGGTTAGCAGTGATGAAAAGTATAATGTTCTACTGCTTATCATTTTATTACAATAGAAAAATCAGGACTCTAACTTGCTAATAATTTTTCACTTTTATAGACATCTAAATGATATTATATTTCCTCCCTTTTTTTCTTTTTACAAAATGGTTCTAGGATATTGATTGTCATTTATTTTTACTCATGATATTTAATTGTCATAATTAGCAATCCATGTCTCATTCCCTATCTTAAAAATATCCTGTCAATTTTATAGCATATTTATAGATTAATTTAAATGTATAATTTAATTTATTACTGCATACCTTTGGTTTGTCTGTAACATTAAAATACTTATGGTACAGAATATTTTAATTAAAACTATTCATCAAATGAAGTCCAGGTAGCATCCTTATCCTTGTTTGCAGTAGGGGGTTCTGGCAGTGAAAGCAAGCAAAATAATGGGTCAATTAAAAAAAAATCTAAATATAGCTTTTTCAAAGATCCGATTGCTTAATTCAAGGTACAAAAAAACCCCAAACAAACAAAAAAAAACCAAAGAAAGAAAAAAAGATGTGTTTGTCAATGGATTCCACAAATTAAATTACTTTTTTTTTCCCTTTGCAGTCATCAAATCTGCTAATGTCAGGGCCAGAGCAGAAGTAAAACTAGACGAGAAATGGGCTTGAATTTTCATGTGTGACATATCTCAATTTGACACTCAGTGTCTGCAGGAAATTGGGATACTGTTTTCAGAGGGTTCTTCTTGTGAAATGAGCTGTACTATTATTTTTTTCTAACTGGGAAATTCACCCTCTATTTATGAGAATCAAAGTATTTACCCTTTTAGGTCAAATGTTTTCTCGTATTTAAAAAAAGAAAACTTTTAATGATATTTCTAATAAACCAAGAGTTATTAGTTTGCTGTGCTAGGGAGAAAATAGAACATAACAGTGTCATCAAAATACTACCTCTAGCGTAACTGAATCAAGGTTTTGCTGCAGCTCTCAGTTGACAGTAAGTCTACCATTCTTTTACCACGTGTGCTATTAATTCACTTCCCAGAACTGTCAGGTACCCTGAGAGTAAGAGAAATATACTAAAAGTATCAATGTATTTCTCTTCTTCCTTTAGCTAATGTATCTCCACTGATGCTATTTTAAATTAAGCAATGAAGTAGTGTTGAAAGTTCTGACTGGCTCTGATACAAAATGGATTAAAAAAATTAACCAGTTTAAAAAAACATAGAATCAGCTGACAACGTAATTGTTCAGCTTGTATGCAAATATTCTGACAATAATTTGCCAATGCTTTTGAATATAAGTTTAGGAACACATAATTATAACATTAATTGTTTCTTGTGCTTTAATTCTAGGTTTCTGTCACAAAACAGAAGACTTAACTGTAATTCATGAGGAAATATACAAAGTATATTCATTTTGTATTCAATTGGCTTTGAGCATATTCTAGTGCAGTGCAGTATTACAATAATTATTTATGTTAATCTAGAGTAAGATACAGTACGTCAGCATAACAAATTGTCTTTATGCTGCATAGCAATGCCTTTTGAATCACCTTCTGTATTCACAAACAGGAACATCTACCTGAATGTAGTAGTTGTCAGATTGCAGGATAAAGACAACAAATTAGTGGCATACAAGGAAGATGCAGCCCTACAAAATCCACCATTCATATCACTACTTGTTTTTAAAACTCTGTTGCAATAAAATTGCATATCTGAGCCTGAGTCTGAAGTGAGAAGGGAGGAGATTATGCTGAAAGGCTGGATTGGAATTTGGCCTGAATTTCCTCCTCTTATTCCAACTCTGAATGCTAAATTAATCACTCAGATTTATATGAAGGTGAAAGCTACACAACATCTTCATCAGGGAAAAATAAGGTTACAATTCAATAAAATGTGTGGTAATGCTTTATTGACTAAATGAATATACAGCTCATTCTGACTGCTATATTTTACTATTGAGGACTGTAACAGCATTGCAATTACATTACTAGTATTTGCTAAAGATAAGTCTGTCTCTTCTCCTGATCTTAAAACATGTTTTGGAAAGGACAGGAAGTGAGAGAAGGCCAAGAGAAAGCAGGGTATGCACTGTCCCAGAGTCTTGTGGGGAAATAAGCCATGCACAGATAATAACAGTGCAAAAAGTTGATGCTGCTATTTTTAAACAAGTTGTTATTATTGACTAACAGAGGTTGCTGTAGGTGGGATGTTGTTAATGACAAAAGCTCTGGAACAGTAGAATTGCTACTAATCCATGCACTAGAGAGCCTGCTAATGAGAAACACCTAAGTGCAGCATTAAACAAGCCTCTAAAATAATTTCTGCTACATACTTGATAAGGAGTCATAGCATTCTAAGCAGACCTTTTTCTTTTTCAGAACTCTCTATCCACAGAGATCCCATATTACTCCATTCACAAATTAGAGGGATGAGGAAATCCTCAGGGGATTATTAGTGCAGCTTTCAAAAAGAAAGGAACCCAATCACTTTGAAACAGGCAAAAAACATTCTGGGACAAGCTATTTTAGGGCCCACTCAGGAAAAAAGGTCACGCTGTGATCCTTAAGCAGATATGTATGTACCACCTTGGAGTACTCTAGCTGATGGAAGTCAATTGTTGTGTGAAACATTTTTTGGCATTGTGCAGATGAACAGCCTGCGCTGAACAGTCTGAACAGTCCTTTGTTTTCTCTACTATTTAGCAGATCCCATTTTCTTTTTTCTGGTGGCTGTCTTAGCCCACAGAGGCATGGTGTGAGGAGGCCTGAGGTTCTGAGCAAATTTGCTGGGTCGTGAAGTCATTTGGAAGCTCTGTGGGGGGAGCTATGTTTGTTATTCAGTACGGACAGTTGTGAACATGTGCCTGCTGACCACATCCCCAGTGGATAAGTCTCTCCCTAAAATCAGAGGCAAAGGAACTGCGATGTGCTTTCTTTTTAATACCTCTGCAAATTCAGGTTATAAGCATCTGGGTTTTGGCCCATGGATTGCTACAGTTCTTTCTATATGTATTTGATATATTTAATAACTAGATACAATTTGGCCTGGAAATTACTCCAGAAATATGCAAAATGTGTTAGTTTTATTTTATCAGATTTCTTTAGAAAGAACTTATAACACTTCGACCTGAGTTTGGGATGTAGATCACTTTTAAAAACAATTGCTGAAAAATTGTGAGATTAACTTACATTTTTCTTTAAACCATAAACCTCACAAAAATTGGAATTTTCCAGTTTTTCCTCAGAGGTCAGTATTGGGACTGGTGCTGTTTAACATCTTTGCCAGCGACATGAACAGTGGGGTTGAGTGCACCCTCATCAAGTTTGCTGACGACACCAAGCTGTTTGGTGCAGTCAACACACTGGAGGGAAGAGATGTGCCATCCAGAGGGACCTGGACAGGTGCGAGAGGTGGCCCCGTGCAAACCTCATGAACTGAAAGAGGGTAGACTTAGATTAAATATAAGGAAGAGATTCTTTACTGTGGGGGTGGTGAGACACTGGAATAGATTGCCCAGAGAAGTTGCTGATGCTCTGGCAATGTTCAAGGCCAGGTTGGATGGTGCTTTGAGCAACCTGGTCTAGTGGAAGTTGTCCCTGCCCATGGCAGGGGGGTTGGAACCAAATGATCTTAAAGGTCCCTTCCAACACAAACCATTCTGTGAATGCTATCCTATTAAAGTTCAGCACGGTCAAGTGCAAGGTCCTTCACATGGGTTGGGGCAATCCCAAGCACAAATACAGGCTGGGCAGAGAATGAATTAAGAGCAGCCCTAAGGAGAAGGACTTGTGTGTGTTTGTTGACGAGAAGCTCAACATGACCAGACAATGTGTGTTTGCAGCCCAGAAAGCCAGCTGTATCCTGGGCTGCATCAAGAGAAACATGACCAGCAGGTCAAGGATTCTTCCCCTCTACTCCACTCCCATCAGACCCCACCTGCAGTGCTGTGTCCAGCACTGGAGCCCCCAGCATAAGGACATGGACCTGCTCGAGCAGGTCCACTGGAGGGCCACAAAGATGATCAGGGGGCTGGAGCACCTCCCCTGTGAGGACAGGCTGAGAGAGTTGGGGGTGTTCAGCCTGGAGAAGAGAAGGCTCCAGGGAGACCTTAGGGTGGCCTCCCAGTACTTAAAGGGGGCTACAGGAAAGGTGGGGAGGGACTCTTGATCAGGGGGTGTAGGGATAGGACAAGGGGTAATGGTTTTAAAGTGAAAGAGGGTAGATTTAGATTAGGTGTAAGGAAGAAGTTCTTTGCTGTGAGGGTGGTGAGACACTGGCACAGGTTGCCCAGAAAAGCTGTGGCTGCCCCCTCCTTGGCAGTGTTCAAGGTCAGGTTGGACGGGGCTTTGAGCAACCTGGTCTAGTGGAAGGTGTCCCTGCCCATGGTGGGGGGGTTGGAACTAGATGGTCTTTAAGATCCCCTCCAACCCAAACCTTTCTGTGATTCTATGATGATAATTTGAAATCAAAGTAATAAATCAGCCTACATTAATTCAACCTTGAGTTTCTGACAAGATTTGTGAACTTTAACAGCTCTTTCAACAGGCCTGTTCAGCATTTTGAGTTTCTAATGCAATGCAATCCAAGTGAGATTTATATGACTTCGCATTTTGTTGCAAACATTCATAGCTCAAAGCTATTACCTGACTGTCTTCCATATCTGGCATTCCATATTCCATTGCATCTAAGAAAACACTGGCATCTGTTTAATATTTTATTGCTTTAAAAATATCTTTGTTGTTCAGATAGAATCTTGCTCTAACATTTTCATGAATGGGGTCTTTAATTTAGTCTTTCTGTAGAGCTGAGGCTGTGTACCCTCATATAAATAAAATTAACTATGAGTTGACCCATAATCTGCATTGCAAGAAAATAATGTAATAGGAACTTTTCCTTCAGAATGGGTTGTGGTTTTCTTTGTTTAAAATTTTTCTTAAATTTTATAATATTTCTGAGTATTTTCCTTGATTGCAAACAAGAAACAACTAATGCCTTGTGACACTTTGTCTTGAACTTCAAAAAAATTACATTAAAAACACCCATAACTGCTTTCAGCTTTAGGCCATAACAGTTTATATTATTACTGATACATTAATTCTTAAGAAGTTGGAAATGTTCACAGGTCTCTCCCGTTATTTTTAAAAACGCATAACTCCTATGTGCCCTATCTATCCATATACTGTAGATCACTTCATCAAGGAAGGAAATGTAATTATTCCTATTTTGTAGACAAGTTAATGACAGAGTAAACAAAGCCATAGAGCAAGTAGAGCTTCTACACAAGACTGAGAAACGAAAATTCTGTTGCCTACATTACTTTCCAATTCGATTTGTCTCAAATTAAGGCACAGCTAATTTTCTTTTGGATTCTTTTGACACGGGGTTGCCAAAATAGTAGCAAATTTGGTGTAGTAAAACACAACAAGAACAACTTTAAAGCAAACCTGCTTCAAACAAAGCTCAGAATCAGAGAGGCAGGGACAAGCTTAAAGCAAAACCTTACAGTACATTACATTACAGTTTTTCATGAACCAGCACCAGATAGAGTAGACATAATACATAGATGTATAGAGACAGATAGACGGGTATGGCTGTATATCTACAGATATATGGCTCGGTCAAATTGTCAAGGTCCATGGTACCTGCAACAAGCATGAAGTGCTTCTAAACCCAGCAAGTTGCTTGGTTCCCCTTAGTAGAAAAAAGGCTTTAGTTACTGAGGACTTGGAGCTCAGGAGAATTTCTCTGTCTTCATCTTGCTTGGATATGGGCTTTGTAGTGAACTCTGAATCTAAAACAAATCATTTTTTAAAAAAAGCTAATGTCTTAAATGCTAAAATGGAAGAAAATTGTTCATTTGTGAGCGATAAAATTATTTTAATTTAAAGCATATTTCAAATATAATTGTTATTAATAATTTGCAAATGATAAATTGAAATAATAGTTGTGTGTATTGAAACTGCAGTGAAAATGTTTCAGGAAAATTTTAAGGAAAGGAAAGCAAGGAAAATGTTATGAAGACTCACAAAAAGATCTTGAAAAAAGATCACAGAAATAATTGGTATAAGAAATGAACCAAACTACTAGCCCTGGTACCATGGTTGTAACTATTAACACTGCAAAAACCAGAAACATTGGAATACAATCTAAATGACAGTTTCCCAGGAACACAGACCTCTGTCAAAATACTTCTGGATACTCATCTTCAAAAAAAGTCAGGTCTCTGTGGCTAAGCTGCCAGTGTTCACAGATGAAGAAAATAAGAAACTTTGGTCTCAAACCGAAAGACTTCCGGTGTCTAGTTTTTGAATTTGACTGTATGACACACCACTACTAGGTGTCTGTTTCCTCAGCACAATATATTTCAATACATTTGCTAGAATAAACAATGAATGAGAAGGTGCTCAGATGCATAGTCAGTAGGGAACTCTCCATTCTTGCCTGCTTGTCTGCATGTGATTTTACACATCTTTCAGCTAAATCAGAGATCCAAATGGAAAATTCATTACTTAAGGATATCAAGTGAATTTGTGACGCTCCCTGGAGACTTTGTGCCCGTAAAACATCTAGGTAGTCTTTCTTTTCTGACAGATATAAAAGATAATTTAAATTTAATGTATACTTCAAGTATTATTAAATGCAAGTTACTAATATGTTACAAATATCCTGTATTTTCTTTCTTCTGTTTCACATCATGGTTTATACAACATGTAGAAAATACTGGGGGGAAAAAAACCAGTGTGTACAGTGTATGCAAATTTGCATGCTTTGTCCATACAGTTGTGTCAATTTGTTTCTTTTGGAAGATAAAAATCTTATAGAAAAATATTTTCCATTTGTTGCTACAAGTCATTGAAGCTTCAAAGAGAAATAAACATTCAGGAGTAAAAGGAGGCAGAAGTGGAGACATGAAAGAGAAGAGACCAAAAAATGTTGTTGTGGCTGCATTAAAATCATAAAACATTTCAGCACTGTTAGAATTTAAATCTAGAACCCCCTCCGTGTGAATGAATGCCTTCACTCCTGACCTTTGTTTCTCCTGAATTTCCATCCCCCTATGGAGGTGTGATGGTGAACAGGTAGGGAGCTCTGATCTTAATGGACTGGGATTTCTGAGGAGTTCTCAGTCATGCACATATCAGAACGATTCATATTCCACCTTTTGATTATATTTTTAGAGATAACTTCCAAACAGAAAATAAAAAATATTAATATTTAAATGTAGATTTTTCAGTAACTGAATTTTCACTTTCACATTCAAAACATTTTGTATCCCTTTGTCTCATTAGTCAGTTATTGATTTTTAGAAAAAAAATCAAATGTTTGGACTTGAAGAACAGGCCTCAGTTGTAACTCCTTTTCTTCTTACATTCCCCAGGAACTTTAGTACTGCTGAAAAGACTTTAAAAATTGATTCAAGTTGATTTGCTTTAATCACATATCATGACTAGAAAGGAGCTTGTTTTTCTCTTAATCTAAAATCAGAATTTTGTATGGGGACCCCTCAGAGTGTGCAATAGGCCTTATTGTGAAGGTAGGAGGAAGGAAACCATCATTCCTTGGATACTCGTGGGAGGGACAGGACACTGGCCTTTAATAGCATTGTGTGTCTGCTTTTGTGGTGTTACACACAGCAGCTTTGAAGGCAGATGAGATGATTCTTTCAGGGGCTTGACATCTGATCACAGCTTCCTTTGGCTGGGACTGGCCTCAGGTAAAACCAAGGAGTAGTAGTTGCAAGAGCAACCTCTGTCCTACAAAAAATAAAGAACCATGGTGCTATCTGTGTTCCTCTGTACTCCTACATCTCTTTTCCTCTTCTCTACTGGAAAAGGGGTAGGGAGGAAGAATAAGTAGGAAAGCATCCATTCTTTTACTTTGGACATCATGTTGTGAAGGAGGGGAGGTAGGAACAAAGAATTATTAGTAGGACAGACTTAAATGTAGAGAAATGAAAATAAATGTTTCCCTATAACTGTTACAGAGAATTTTTTTTCTTTTAAACAACTATTTTTATTCTATAACATTGTTTGTGGAAAAGAATGGTTTCGTGTGTGTATTCCCAAATCAGTGTTCAAGTATTCTTACTAGCTGATAAGGTGGTTCTATACAATAGCTGAGAAAACACTGTTGGTGTTTCTCTACATTTTCTCATGTCTGGACCAGTCCAATTTTCCTTGGAAGATAATAACTGAGAAATCGGACAGATCCTCATATTTTTTTCTTAATTGAGGAAAAAGGACAGATAAAAGATGTTATATTAATTTTCAAATCTTCCTTAAAGAAACATTTTTATAGATAATTCCTTTCTGTTCCTTTTTAACAGAATTTCAATGCTGCCTGTTTTGAGGATTTGTAGAGGAAATGGATGGAGAACATCAGGTCCCTAAGCTTTGGGAAAATCTGTTCCAGGATCTTACTCTGTAGATGGACTTTCTGTGTGCTGCACCAGGTGAAACAATCCTTGCCACAGTGACCAGGACTTGCTTTTTCACTGTTCACACATTCCACTTTATGATTTTACTTTGTGCATAATTCTTATTACAGTAGTTACAAGAAAATTCTTGTTACACTACTTATACGCTACAGTTATGTTCTTCT
Source organism: Strix uralensis (assembly GCF_047716275.1). Taxonomy (NCBI): domain Eukaryota; kingdom Metazoa; phylum Chordata; class Aves; order Strigiformes; family Strigidae; genus Strix; species Strix uralensis. Next base: position 12,251,984 of record NC_133983.1, on the reverse strand, counting down.
GATATGTGAAACAGTCCTGAAGCAAGACCAAGCTATCCTGAATTTTGAATTCTGACTTCAAATCCAGCTGTGAACTTCTTACTTATTTACTTAAATATAAAATAATAAAGGTGTCCGTCCAAGTCTCTAAAAGCATAACATCTTTAATTATATGGTCAATTAAATTAGATTAAACCTTAGCAGAACTGAAGGCAGTTCCAAAGGAACTAACCATTGCTTTTCATCCCTTTGCATCTCAGTCCCCCTAATCAAACAGATGTCTTTTGCTGCATCCCTGGAGAGGCCCCAGATGTGGTCTATTTTGGATTATAAGGAGCAAGTTCTAGAGTCTCATGGGTTTCAAAGAGAAAGCCATAGACTCCTTGTCCTGTTCTGTGTAATGAGAAAAATAACGTAGTTGTTTCTGCTAGCTGCAGCTGTTACAGGGTGACAGAGAGAAATAAATGATGGTAGGTAGGCTCGTCTCAGAGTTCTTGTGTATCTTCTTGGGTATACATCATATCTCATGTCAGATAAATGTGCAGTGGGTCAAACTGGGATCAAGGTACTTGTGTGGAGATGAGACAGCTCTTAGCAAACTGTTGAAGTTCTGTGAACAAGAGTCTGATTGGAACATGATGGAAGTACTGATAGCAAAGTGCCATCTAGAAGTGGTTCAAATCTCCTATCTCTAGAGCAAAACACATAATAATTGTGATCTGTGGCCAGTGATGTTGAGTACCTGTGAATTTCCATGATGTCCACAGGAACCAGTGGGTACTTGCCACTTTTGAACTCAGCTGTTTTTACCAAATTCCCTGTGTTTTCTGCGGTTAGTCCTATACAGAGCAGTGGCATCCCTCTGAAGATTCCCAGGCTAGATCCCAATGTGTGTATCTGCTGCCCTAATTAGCTCGCCTGAGAAGCAAGGCAGATCAGCTGTCTTGAGCCAGAGGCACATGCTAATAGAGCTAGGAGATAGCTTTATTCCATACAGCTGTATCCTTAGAGCTAGATTCAAAAGTCTTTAACACCCACAGAAAAATTCCCATTTACTTCAGTGGAAGTAGGATAAGGCCCTGCGCTTTGAAACAGTTTGTCTCAGAATGTAATGTACCTTGGTGTCAAACATGGCTGTGCCCTAAGAACAAAATATTGACCTATAGTAACAGTACTTTGCACTTACCTAGCAGCTCTCAAATAATTACCTCTGTGCACTTTAATTAATTAACCTTTACAACAACATCTCTTTGAGGGTTAGCTAAGGATCAGAACTGAGTGATGTTTAAAAATATCTCCAATTATTCATTTATACTGAGACTATTTTTGATTTGAGTGTATTTGTATCCTTTTTGGATTTGCTTTATAATAACACTGTTTTTAAAACCACATTTTAATCATAAACACATTTATTTATCAAAAAAATGGGTGTTCATACTTTTACTGGCATACTACGCATAACAGTTCATTGCTTCTTCCTTTTACTCCTTCTCTCACTGCACCTGCTGCCTCTTTCCCCATATAGAATTATAGAATAGTTTGGGTTGGAAGGGTTTAAAGGTCACCTAGTCCAGTCCCCTTACAATGAGCAGAGACATCTTCAACTAAATCAGGTTGCTCAAAGCCCTGTCCCGCCTGGCCTTGAATGTTTCTGGGGATGGGGCATCTACCACCTCTCTGGGCAACCTGTTCTGGTGTTTCACCACCCTCATTGTAAAAAATTGCTTCTGACTTATAGCCAGTCTCAATCTACCTTCTTTTAGTTTAAAAACATTACCCCTTGTAATGTAAAAAACATTACTATGGGGGCTATTAAAATGTCTGTCCTCATCTTTCCTGTAGCCCCCTTTAAGTACTGAAAGGCCACAATAAGGTCTCCCTTGAGCCTTCTCTTCTCCAGGCTGAACCCCAACTCTCTCAGCCTGGCCTCACAGGAGAGGTGTTCCATCCCTCTGATCACTTTTGTGGTCCTCCTCTAGACCTGGTCCAACAGGTCTATATCTTTCCTGTGCTGAAGACCACAGAGATAGATGTAGTACTGCAGGTGGGGTCTCACAAGAGCAGAGTACAGGTGGAGAATCACCTCACTTGACCTGCTGGCCACGCTTCTTTTGATGCGGCCCAGGATACAGTTGGCTTTCTGGGTTGTAAGCACACATTGCCAGCTCATATCCAGCTTTTCATTCACTAGTACCCCGAAGTCCTTCTCCACAGGGTAGCTCTCGATCCCTTTATCGCTCAGCCTGTACTGATACCAGAGGGTTGCCCCAACTCAGGTGAAGGATGTTGCCCTTGGCCTTGTTGTAGCTCATGAGGTTCACATGGGCTCCCTTTCAAGCTTGTATCCCTTAATCATATTCTGGTGTGTCCTCACAGTTCCCTATTAGTGCTGATTCCTAAACCTATTTGCTCCAATATGAAATCCAAAATATTAAGCTAGGCAAAATCACTTATGTGTTGCGTTGAACTGATGGGCAAGGGTGTACAATTAGAGGAAAACACACCAGACTTCTTGACTAACCATATTGCATAAGAGTCAGAGTTTCATTAACAGCTTTTTAGGAAGTTGGTCATAAATAGAAGACAACTCAAAGACATTTGTGAATATTTTTGAATAATCAAATCATTTTCCTATGAGTTTTAAATTCCTTAGAAGCTGATATTAAATCAATGGTAGATATGTGCAGAATCTAGGAGCCCTGATATTTGTTATCTTGTCCTGTCTTTAAATAGCACTGTCTCTCTTATCTGTATGCTAAAATAACACAACATGTAGACTTGTTCTAGAAGGAAAAAAATCTTTAATTACCTATGATTGTTAGAGTTTAAGTAATGTTTTAAATATTCTGCGCCAGACTAAAATTTGGAGTGAAAGGAGCACAGAAATATCAGACTAAAGTGGCTCTATTGGATCTAAACCAGTAAGAGTAACTGAAAAAAATTTTGGAACATAATTTTGATTCTGCACCTCCCTTTTCTGTGATTTAGAATTGATGAAGTTCCTTTTCGTATGAGTATATTGCAACAATTAACTATTGCTATTAAGTTTGTCAAGAAAAAAAGATTCCTTGTATTTCTTTCATTTGAAATGTTTACTTCATGGGAATTATTAGTTAATGCATCTTGAACTACATTAGCTTATTCAGGTTTGTGGTTGATCTGATAGCCATGTTCCACTAATCGCATGTGCCATCTGGCTGTAGTTCCATTTGGATCATGTTTAGCCATTAGCTGCTAAACAGATCTATGGTCATTTATCTTAGTGAATCAGACAGCATCTAAATATGGATGGAAGTGTTCACCAAACTGGAGTTTAGTATTATTTTTATATGGCACTAAAGGTCTTTTTTTAGAGGCTAATTTTTTAGGGTTTTTTTACTCAACTCATTCACTTTTAGGCTTACATTTTTAATTTCTATATTACAAAGAGTACATATTGTTTGTTTGTTTTTACTGAGTCATTATATAATGACCCTGTGCTAAGATTTCTCTTGAAGACTAAATGTTCCTTATTGTTCTATTGTTTCATTTAAAAGAACAATCATTGGTGACATGTAAATGAGTAAAGTTTTATAAAAATAACTTGGAATAAATTTTTAATAAGACGTATTATTATCCTTTGACTCATAGCAAGTCATTCATAAACACCATTAAATCCTGATAATTATAGATGTAGCTGCAGGGTTACTACCTTTACAGTCCTTGCGCAGACTTCATTTAGAGGTCCAGTGGGGACATGCACACAACTGCTATAAAATGTTACTATTAACAGTTTCCTTTGGAACAGTATTGGCTAGATTAAACATTCACTCATGAAACAAAAATGTTTATAGGTTGTCTAATAGCTAAACATTCTGTGACTTAAAGTAAATTCTTTAGTTTTGGATTCCAGATTTTAGGACTTGCCCCATTTTCTTTTTTCTTCTATATACAACATGAAATACAAAGATTCTGTAATGCAGAAAAGGGCTCAGCAATTTTCTCTGAATAATGCAGCAATCAACATTTTCCCAAAGTAAATTGGACTGGTTTGGTTTATAAAGCTGCTTAATAACTTGCACAGTACCTCCTTTTCTTTTTTGCCCTGTTGTTGCTCAGTTTCTGAACTACCTTTTTGAGTAGAATGGATGTTGGTACTTACTGGGTATCACTTTCAGCTTCATGTCTTATGAAATACATGCTAATCTATTTCCAGGAAATTTCTGGTCTAGAGGTAAACAAACACAACTCTTGTTCTTCTAGAAAATAATCTAGACATCAATTCTGGAGCTGCATAGGCTCTTTTGAGTATCTTCTAATATAAATCCTTTCCAGGAACACCTAATAGAAAGGATTTTTAGGAATAACATACTGTCGTATCTCAAAACTTTGCTCTGTCCCAAAACAAAGATCTCTTAAGATTTCTTTAAACTCCAGTATGCAGTGGAATTTACACCATCTCTTTCTGCTAATACTCATTTCCTTTTTCCAGTGTAGTTTACTTTTCCCTGGACTCTTAATTCTCACTAATTAGACAAGCTAAGCATGAAGCACAGTGCCAGTTCTCAGGACCTAGAGTACTTAGCTCTGATGTTCTTTTATTCACCTGCTTCACGCTGCATGCTAGCAGACCCTGCCAGGGGCTGTATATCTTCCTAGATGGCCAGCTATCTCCCAGTCCATCCTTTGTACCATCACCCAGACCGTGTACTGTTCCCTTCTAATTGCTGCAGTTCAGTTTGGTGATTAATCAAGCATGACATCAGCAGGATTTAAACCTGACGTACTCTGTTGTAGAATGACTGACTGTACTGTGCTGGAACTTGATGATATGGCCCTTGTCAGGCATTTGGTTTAAGTGATAATGTTGAGAAGCGGTACTGTACTGACTCTCTGAAAAGATATCAAACATGTGTGAGGAACTGAGCTGATGTCAGCAAGCTACAATCACGGTACTACACCACTGCTTCCACCTTCTACTGATTTAATTTTTACACCACCTTTTTGCAGTCTTCACACTACTGTTTTACTTACTTCAGTGGGCTTTGCTTTTGTGTTCTAGTTTAATTTTTCCTCAGAGCTGAGATTTTACATTATACATTAAAAAAACCTGTGACAGAAAGAAAAAAATGTTTGGCAGTGCTTTAATTGAAGGCTGATCCAGCCTTTTACATTCTGACAGGTGTTAATACTGTTCTCCAATTTTGCAAATACTCTTCCACAGTTGGAGGACCTCAGATGGACAATATGACTTTCACAAATTAATGGCATTTTAATTAAATATATTCCAGAATATCATAAAAGAATGCAGAAATGTTTGTAAAACAGAAAAGGTGTTTTGAAATGCTGTGATGATCTGATATACAAAACAGCTTCTAATTTGTTCTCGTTTTCTGGTACTAATTGCCAATAGTCACTAGATAAGATTAGACTGATGTTAAGTCATTGATATTAGGCAGCAGATAGTTACCTTTATGGGTATATTTCTTATGGCCATCAAAGAACTTGAATAAAAAAAAAGGTGAATATTGTTAAAGAGCAATATTAAACAGCAAAATAAGTCCTTCTTTTTATCTCTTTTACTGATGACCCTCACTTTTTCAAGGAGGGTGAGACACTGTTAAGGTTTCAGGCATTAGCACAGCAAGTCTTGATGGCATTTGAATAAACCCAGTTCCTCAGTTTGGAAAGATTATTCTTTTTTCTGTGTAATAATATTCCTAAAGTCATAGCTCAAGTCCTTCCCACTCATTTAAAAAAAAAAAAAAAAAAAAACAACCCAAACTGAAAAAGAGCATTAAAATATTTCATAGAAGTTATCAAAAATATTTATTGTGGAATTTTTAGAAAGTGTAAGTGGGGAAGGAGAAAAAATGAAGGCTAGGGAGGGTAAAGCTCATTACATGTATTCCTTAAGGCTTCTTTAAGGCCTCAAGTTGGGTACCTAGGGAGCTAGAATATAAGTTTATATGTCTTAGTAAATCAGTGTAATGATTCTTTTCAGTGTTTTGGTGCGACTCTCAGAGTTCTGGAGTATTAATAGGAAATAATTCCTGTCTGTTCCCTTTCTACATCCCTTAGGGAAAGATTCCTACTTTTAAGGCTTCTGCATGTGCATATTTTGCTGAATTTATTTTATTTTTTTTTAAATTCTGCAAATTTTCAGAACTTTTGAAGGAATCTCTCTCTAGATTTATGATATTGGAAACAGTGGCAGCTGGAGGCTTCCCAGTAAAATTTCCTATTGTTGTCAGTTGCCCTTAAGAACATCTCATTCCATTATTTAAATGTACATGCTGGTTTACTGTATATTTATAGTCACTGCCAAATCCATTGTTTTTAATTCTGAGACCACTAATAACAGGCTCTTGAAATCTTCTTGGGAGCAGGAAGTCAGTTTAATAATGAATACAAAGTCTACCATACTTGCTTTAATTCCTCCTGCTTATTATTTATTAAACACCACCACAGCGGCCAGTCTGTATGAACCACAAACAAACATTGTCCCTTCAAGTCTTCACCACTTAAGCAAGTATCAGTAACACAAGTGACCTAATGGAAATCTTAGGGTCTCACCATAAAATATAGAGAGCCCAACACCAGAAAGACATAGCAAACTACAGCTGCCTCATTGTCTGTAACCTGCCAACTCTTTCCTTTTCTGACCAGGCACAACTGGTATTTTCTATGTTTCTATGTGACTTCGATTTTGTTATGGTTTTGTTCTTAGTTGATTTTTCTGGCTTTTTCTCAACTTGTTGCTGAAAATGATTTTTTAAGTCTGAATTTTGAAACACATACTGGTTCACCATAATTTTCTTAGTACTACTTTTGACATGCAGAATCTGGTGAGGCTAAAAAAAAAGGAATTTACGGACAGTAAACAGTGTTCACTTGTGACCTTTCTGCACAAAGGCTGTCTGCTACAGAAGCCCTATTAAAGACTTCTAGATGCCTAATACAGTCCCTCTGTGTGTTGGTACTACAGTAGGTCAAGGAACTCCTTTTAGTCAGTATTGAGATTCACTTTGTAGTGGCATTTCAAAAAGGCTGGAAGAGTTGCCCTGTACTACATATACTTTATAATTGTTAATTTCAGGTCTTTTCAGGGTAACTGATTCTGTAATGTAAATAAAAAATTAAGGGTTTGTTTTTAAACCAAGGCATATTGGAGCAAATGGAAAGTTTATATTTTACTCAGAAAAAGATACTTATTAAGACTGAACAACAAAACAAAATTTCTGAAATAGTTTGCCTTTTCTTATTGAAGGAAAAATATTTTTTTAAAAACTCAAATTGCATTGAAAAATGCAAATATCAAAACTTTATTTTAAACTCCTACAAGTAGTTAAACTATTATTGTTTTTTAAAACATAAATTAAAGCAGAAAATACATGTAATACTGAAAAGTAATCCAATTCCTTAGATTTTTTAAATAATTAGATAGTCATGAAAATAACCATTTCATATTTGTATGAACATGTAAATAAAAACTACCAATTAACTGTAGGGAAAATTCTTCTGAAGAGGCTTTGAAATGTTGGAATTGTAGCTGTCAGGTAGTCTTAATATTTTAATAGTACCCATGGAGTTAGAGTACTAGTTCATTGTGTGATGTCTGTGAATCATGAAATAAATCTTACTCATAAACATATGCATACAGCATTGTAAGGCACTGAGCACTTTGTCTCTGAGATACTTAAATACATGCTTACCTTAAAAGCAAAGCAGGTGTGTAAGTGCTTTGCTGGATCAGGGCCAGCACCTTATAAGACTGACCTCAGAGAGGTGGGATTCCCTCCCTGCCTCCTGGTGTGAAGATGACCTTGCTTACAGCAGAGTTGCATGAAGCAGTGGTTCTTCAGAAATACCCAGTGTTCAGGTACTATTTGAAGCATAGAATGCTTTTTTCTCTTCATGTCTTTCTGAAGGAGAAGGTGGAGTGTTTGAGTCTTGAGAGAAAGGTGTGATGTATATAAAGTATTGTGCAGCATTTTACTTCAGAGTATAGGTTTCTATGTTTGTCATTGTTCTTGCTTTTAAGTAGTTTATTCAGGTTAGATATAAGGAAATAAACTATTTTATGAATGATTAAAAGTTACAGGGAATTTTCACTTTAAATATGTTTTATGTTTTAAATACAAATTAGGAAATTTAGGATAGGGTCCATACTAGGTCATTTTGCTAAAGAGCTATATCATATTCCTGGTTTTACTTTACTGTCTCTGAGGCACAAGATACTGAATACATAATGGGTCCATTCAGTTTGGTTACATGCATCAGATAATTTAGGGTTCAATTTTTCCAGTTCATACTTCCAAAGCATTTCTGATTTTATGAGAGCACCAGCCAATAGCTGACCTCTTAAACTGTCATTTGATCAACAGTTCTCAACATAGCTCAGAGATACAGGATGAAGTGTTCTAGCTTTTGCACACTGTTGCGTATTGTTCTCAGGGCCTTCATCATATACACCATCATTTGTAAAACATACAAACTAGAAAAAAGGGGGCCAAAATCGCTCAGATTATATTGCCCCACTGTCTACAGGGGTAGAATTTAACTCACTTTTTCCAAATTCTGTGGTTTTCTATTTAGACTCAAGGCTTTTTTTATACATATAGTTCTATTGGTGTGTGAAGCACACTGACTCATATTAAATAGAGTTTATTATACAAAAATACAGTAAATATAACTCAAGGCAACAGGAAAATCTCACTGTGTGTGGTGTCTAATTGTTATTTATTGGGATGGGGTCCACAGCAGGCCTTACAGTTTTAAGAATCGTCATCACAAAAATATCTTCTTTTAATTTTTGCAAATCACATTTTCAACTCTACGTTGTGAAGAATGCAGAGCTTAAGATGATACCAGAAGACTTGACAGTATATTATGCCAGGGAGTGACAATTTAAAAAAAAAAAAAAAAAAAATCCAGTTCCAAGTGTAAGTTTAAAAATGTAACTAAAAGCCTTCATCAAAGTTTAAAGAGCTTCTTGCGCTTTTAGCATTTGCTTATTCTGATTTATTGACAATGACACACCTAGCAACAGTCATTCCTGCTAAAGCAGTGAAGTAATGGACTTCAGGAGAAAAGGGGAAAAACAAGTAGGTGCTGCACACAGGAGAGAGGCCGCTGATTACAGACCACTAATTTGTTATGCACTCTGGCAAATCAGCAGTGATTCATATGACAAATAAGGAGAAAAAATTAACAGCTGTCATGTTGTGATGTGTTAATTTCCTGACAGTCTCTGCACTGAAGCCAATTACTGATTTAAGGGCAGGGAGAGAGAGCCCTGTTCAAGCTTCTAATTAGGCTTCTTCAAGACTAAAAGGATAAAAGCAAAAATAAGAGCAAGAGAACGAAGCAGGTAGCCACAGCTTCATAAAGCATACATGCTTTTAAATCCTCAATTAAATAGCTTTAAGCTTAAGTGTGTTTAAGATAAGAATTTAGAAACATTTATTCACTTTTATCCATGACCCTGTGTTTTAGTCTTTTGTGTAGTAATTGGGAGATACAGGAAGCCCAAGGGTCTACATTACCCTCCTTCTGCAGTCGTTCAGGTTCCTGGATGTAATCTGCTAGTAATACCTTTGTTTAGCAATGTCAACACCTATTCATCAGCATGCTTCAGACGCAACAGTAAAGGAACATCAACAAGTTTGCTAGTTCTTTTGACCCTAAGAAGGGTCCTTGTAACTTAAGGCAGATATAATTGCTGTTTAAGGGTTTGGCTCTGACTCCTACCCTTATATAAGCAGTCCTTATTCTCATGAGAGGACCAAGTGAGGCTATGTGAACAAGAACCTCTTGGCCGCATGTGTAGGGAGCTGAGCTAATTCTGTAAGCTACCGTGTGCCTTCACTTTGAAGCTAATTGGAAATGAGAGCAATCAGTATCTAGCACGATGGATTCCAGTGCGAGGGAGGACCAGCAAAGAAATAGTTGTGTTGAGGAAATACCAAGGTAGAAGGTGATTCATACTACGGCTACCATATGGTTTCAAAAGGAGCCTGACTCAGCCATATAACATGAAATACATTCCCCAACTGTCCCTAAAACGGGCAAATAAACTCAGTGTAGGATCAAGCGTTCCAGTACACTGATTTTTTAAGAAATATTTTATTTTCTTAATGTAACACTGAAAAATTAAAATCAGGTTTCCTGTCAACCCACAATTTAAACCTACAGTATAAAATTATCAACTGACTGTACAGACCTTTTGCTGCTTTTTTGGCATTTACTCAGAAGTGAGGTGTGATATAAAAATTGGGAATTAGTCACTAAAAAGGAAGCATGGATTTGCTCCAAAAGGAAGGAGTGATTTCATCCACACATTTTTCATTTTTTATTTCATATTCAGATGGTCATAGAGAGGGACTTTTAGTTTGCTACCAAAGTTTTTCAGAACTCCCTTCTGTTTCCTAAAAGACATTTATAGTAAAAATTTTGAAAAATTCACCTGAATTTTGAAATGGGCAGCCATCTCTTATTTTTGTAGTATAGCTCCCTTCATTTGGGTTTAAAATACAGCTCTTGCTTCATGAATGGGTAGAAAATAGACAGGAATCTGGAGCAATGGCAGAAATATAACTTCCCAGGAAATTAAGCAGCAAATATAATGTGAATTCCTAAAATCACTGAATTTACACTGTGAAAGAAAGAAATCTATCCAATAAAGTACTGCAAAGAATCTTGTCTTTGATTTTGGTAGGAGCTGGACAGGCCCTTAATAAGGGTGCTGCTTGCCCCTGCTGCTGGACATGAAGGCTTTAGCTTGGCCAACAGAGATCTTTAGTTTAATTATATGCTTAAGTAAAGCACTTGGTCAGGTATGTTTAGTCCTGTCCTTAAAATTAAGTGCTTGTTTCTGGTTTTGCATAATCCCTGCGGAAAGCTACTTATGCCACTAAATGTGTAGTTGAGACTGGAAGTTTCTACACCAATGTGTCTGACATTGATGCTTCCTTTTTCCCCTTACAAAGGGGGGGTCTGATCATGCTTTCTTTGGAGAGGTTTACCTACATTGCAGGCTGCAGAGCAATGTAGATGAATTGTAAACGATGTCTGGGATAAGTTGAGAATTCTAAACTCTGTATCGTTACAACTCAGCTTCTACCAGGTACCCAAAATCTCTGTGTGGTTATTTGCACTACACTTCAATCACTGCTGTAGACATAAAGAAACAAAGTCCTGATGACTAGATAGGATCAACTGGAGAACCAAGTGGTGGTGGAGAAAATTAACTTAAAATATGTGTGACATGTGCCCTAAACTTAATGTTACTGAATATAAATAAATACATACAAAGTCAATGTGGTAATTAAGTGACAGTGGCACAATACACAAGAGACTGTCTTTACTGGGGGAATCAGCTCACAGTAATTTTAAATCTACTGACTGCAATTCTTCCCCACCTTTATTAGGCAACTCTAGTTAATAATTTTTGCGTTCTCTGAGCAATTACAGGAGGCAGATTTTGTTCTTCTTTCTGTCTTTGAGGAATTTAGAAATCTAAGTTAATGTCAATAGTTTTTAACCTGCTAAAAGTTTGCAGGATAGATGTTTATTTTTAATAGTTATTATTAATTTTAGTATATTCCATTATAAGTGATAGTGGGTATGCTTTTGGAAGAGACTGTAAGACCTTTCTGACATTGATTTTGCTTGCAACTTCATCCTTATACTTGATGGGATGGATAAAAGTAATTCAGTCTCTAGGCTTGCTCAGTCCTGATCTACTATCAATTCAATTGAAATATGTCTACATTGAGTGTATTATCTTTTTCGGAAGGATAACTAAGTGAATTAAGCACATGCAATACTTATCTTATCACTGTCCAAGCTAACTTATACTTTATTGATTTATAGTGCCCTTCATAAGCGTAAAGGTGTTCTGCACTATTTTATGCACATGGACTGCTTCAAGCACCTTTGAAATGCAGCCACTTCTGCCATTAATTTGCTTTCATACTTGATTGTGCCCATAGTCAACTGCTAGCTCAAAGCAGAATCTTTAAAACTCTTTTCAAGATTCCTTATTACAGTCTCTACTAGTTATAGGAGGCCAAATCCTGGAGTCCTTACCAATGTATTGCTTGACTTTGGGAGCGCTGAAGACTATGCATAAGCATGTCAAGTGTTGCTGTTCCTGGGCATGTCTCCTGCTCTGTAACATACCAGCTTGTTCCTTGCTAAGTAATGTTAGACTGCAAAGGGGAGGCAGTGGAGTGGGCGAAGGAGATGTGTATGATCTCCTGCAGGATCTACATGGATGCAGTAGGGGGTAGGATTCTTGCCTGATCTTCCTGATTTCTTCTTCTGTAAAGTAAGGGACAATCTGACTCTTGGGGCGTATTTAGTCCTCATCCCAGGAAATCTGTCACTGAAGTCAGTGGGTGTTTTGCCTGAGTAAGTATTGAGTAAAGACTGAAGGCTTTGGCCTAACATTTATATCAAATATGGCCTTCCCAAATTCATTAATTCCTGTTTTAAAATTATATTGTCCATATCTCTTTTTACTGTCCCTGACCCCTTTTGCACACTGTCGCCATTAACACTCCCAGTCACAGATATCTGGAAATGTATTCCATCATCAGTAATACATTCAACCTGACTCATATTCATAACCCACTCCAAGGTACCAGGATGAGGAGCATGGCCATGGGTTACTAAACACTGGATTTATAAAATGCGAAGAAAGAAATATGCTGCACTTAAAAGTATCAGAGCACATTTTGCGGTGTGCTTGATCTCTTACACGTGGTCTCATGCCACAGTCTGCATTAAAAGCAATTAATAATATCAACTCCTGTGTGAGGAGCACTGGTGGATTTTACCTGTTCTATATATTTTACTTTTCATGTGATGATGAATAAATTAATCCCATTAATACTTAATTAACTTTAAGTTGAAAGGTGACATCTAACTTAGCCAATTTACTGTTCTGTAGCTGGTTTAACTTTGGATCATGTGATTTTAATTCTTTCCGTATGACCAGGTGACTAAAGGGAAAAAAATAGAAAGAAAGGGAAATGCACAGATTAATTTCATTCTTTAACCTTCCTAATGCATCTGCTTGCTTGCATCGAGTCGTAGACAGCAGATCATCACATGATTTATAGTAGTGACCGCTGCCTGCATCTCTCAGGCTAATGACACATACACTAAAGTCATTGATTTGTATGAATAGCCTCCGCTCTTCATTTATCACAATTTAATGTAAGAGTTTGCAATGCAGAAAAAAATTTCACATGGGAAGCATGGCCCCACAGGCCTGACCGCTAAGCAGTTATGAATCATTTGCTGCCTTTTAATATATAGACTGTTCTATTCCTGAAAATGCCCTATAAGGTCGTATTTCTTTATAGAACACCACTACAATTAAAAACCAAAAGTAGATGTTTTAAGATAAAGTATATATGAAGCATGACCAAGTTAAACCTTTGTAGGCATTTTCTCTTTCTTTTTTTTAATACACCATAAAAAGCCAAGTTTTTCATTGATGTAAGCAGGGACAATTTATTTAACTTTAGCAGAGTTGTACCTGTTTGTGTTAGTCCAAATTTGGCCCATCAAGTTTATTGATCTGCCTTTGTAGTACACAGAACTCCAGTAAGAATACTGACCTAAAATCAGAGAAGTGCTGTGAGCAAGTAGGTTTTGGCAAATTGTTTATCCTCAAGATAAAAAAAAAAAAGTTCAAGTGTAACTTAGAATAGAATTAATGTTTTTGCAAATATATTACTTAGAACAACTTAGAATGGCTGTATCTTAATTAATATTTTTTTTAGCTAAGCCTGTACATTGCTTTTTGTCTTTTAACAGAAACTGAATATTCCCATTAATCCTAGCTCCTACAGTGTTTCATATCATAATTTTAAAGGGATGTGGCAGGTCAAATGTAGATTAAAAAAAATCTTTATATCTAATACTACAAGAGAATGTAATTCATAGTATTAATATAATTATCATCTAATCCATATGTTCAAAATGATAGGTAAGAATAAAGAAATAGTCATTCCTTAGTAGTGTTCACAAAGCAAAAGTAAAGACAAGGTGTTGATTTCTGATGTATTTATCATAGAGTAAAATATAACCAAAAGGATATAATTCTGTTTTCATTATCTTAGATAAGAGGAATGATATTAATAATCAAGTATGCTATTTGAAACTTAGAAAATCTGCTTTTTTTTAATCTTACACTGTCTATCTGAGATTGTATAAATATCATCTGTTTTAGCTCTAAAAGATGTTATGTCTTCCTGAGGACAACAACTCTTTATACAAAAATTAAAGGTTTAGTTGTTGGTTTTTTCTTTCTTTTAAATATGAGATAAAAAGCCTTATGTCAGTGTTTTGGAGTTCTCAGTACAATCTTGCTGATCACAAAATCACTGTTTTCACTGGAGAAGGAAAACTGAAGTAGTGTTTGTGGTTCCAGAAATAGGTACTTAACAAACAATGATACTAAGTTCTTCTGGGAAATATATACCTTATTTTCTATTACTTGCAGTGTGACATAAGGAGGCAGTATCTTGCAGGAGTCAGAGTTTAGACAATATATTTTCTTTTTCTCAGGTGAAAGATCTCTAAATGAAAGGAAAATATATGCAGTATCACAACACAAGGGAGCCGCATATCCCAGGCATTTTAAACTTTTGCCTTTATTTCATAAACATTAAATACTATTAAATTCTAAAGTGTTTGGCAATGCGTTTAGATGTGCAGAAAAAGTGTGATAAAGTTTCTACTGTATCAGCCACTAACACTGTCAAGTCATTTCCCCTTAAAGATACACTTTGTATGCAAATGCATTTCAAAGATTGAAAACTATGCATTTTCTGAACTTCTTTTTTGCATTGCTTGGCAGGGACCATGTGTTAGAGTAGCAATATTTAAAAGGAGGGATTTGTAATGATCACGCTCAAAAGTTTTGCATTTTATCTTTAGATATTTTTGCATACCCAATCAGAATTTATTTTTTTGTTCAGCTTATAGTTGAACCAATTGCCACCACAGCATGGACTGAAATACAGAAAGAAGCAAAGTAAAAATGGATTTAAAAGAACTTGAACCTGCTAAAGTAGGTAAACGTAACAATAATGGCTCACAGCTCCCAAACTTAGAACGTTTTTAGCAGGGATCAGTTATCAGAATAAATTGTCATCATGGTGAACAGTTTATAGATAGAATGAATAGTAATCTGCAAGCAGTATAATTCAAGAACATTAGTCAGCCTTTGTAGTATTCCAGAATAGTTGGGTTTGTACAGTCTGTCCTTCAACATATTTTTTTTGCATTTGGAAGAGAGGTCGAGAAGGCCTGATGCAGGGTTGGCACTTGATGAGGGTGTTCTCTTGCTTTTCCAGGAGCACTGAAAAACAATCTTTATACTTGAAGTAGTGGCAGATAGCTTGCACTCCACATCTGAGGCCAGGACTTCATCTTAAGGTTCTACAGTGGTTCCTCAAGAGGGAAAAAATGTTTCTCTACTAATTTCTAATGTGAAGATGATATTTATCTCACATGGATATTGCAAAGTTTAATGTTCTGACAACATGTTAAGCTTTCACGCTAAAAGTACATTTATAAATGGTTATTATTTGCGCAGTAATTTCTTGTGTCTCTATTTAAAATACCTGTGCAATTTTAAAGCTTACATTCCATATTTTTCAGATACAAACGAGGTTTTTTTCAGGGTGTATCAGTACTTTGCACAGACTATTTAGCTGCTGTACATGTAATGTATTACACTGTTTATATACATAGTTTATACATGTTTTCATGGCAGACTGAAAATTATGTTAGAAATTTTAGAGTAAAAGATTGAATTTTGTTGTGGTGTTAGGGAATTAGTAACAGATGCACCAACATTTATGCATGGTTTATATACCTGTTTAATCTGCCACTCATCAGGAGAATATAGTTACAGTACATTAGTAACTGCTACATCACATAGTGAACCTATAACCTCGTGGCAAACATTTCAAGAAAAGTCCATAAAAAATACAGATAACCTATCACAACCTGCAACGTCTTATTTTCATGTGTAAATATATAAGCAAAAACTTGTTCTACTGCAAGAGAATATACTTAAAAATTGAACTGCCTAAAGGTCTGCATCGAAATATAAATGTAAGAACTAGGATAGGGTTTGATATTTTGTTTGACTTCATGCATGCGTTTGATATGAGACACCTGCTTAATTCCTAAACTGTTTAAAAGGCAGTGTGGAAACAGGAAAAGCCTTCCATATTTTTTCAAGATTATGTCCTTTTATCTATATGGGGAGGTGCCTAGCACATTTCTGAAGCTTCTGACAAATAATAATAATGACATAACGTAGAGTTCTGGGACTTTGGAGATCCAGGCAAGCAGCCTGATCTTATTGTTAAACCAGTGACAAAATTCCCTACTGACTTCTGTGGGAGCAATGTTTGCATTTGAAGTTAAATTTGGGTGGATGTTTTGTTTCATGGAAGATTTTATTATTTCAAAATGCAGTTGTGTTCTGGTTTTCAGGAAATAAATAAGTAGCTATAATTTTTTTTAATATAATGATATGTATCATCTGCATATTCGTTGTACTTAGGGAGTGGAGCTCTGAGGCAGCCTCTGGAAATGTGGGGGTCTTGTGTTCCAAAATGCTTTCTCCAGAGCAGTCTGCTATGTAGCATCACCGAGTGAGATGGAGCCAAGGCTTTGTGGCTCTGCCAGCTCTCCTGCAGCCTGGCAGAAAGATTGTTCAGGAACTGGGTGAGCAAATTTCAAGGCAGCCAGTGAGATGTGAACTAGTGTAGTGTAGCAAATGATTGAGTTGTAAAAGTACATTTAAATTACATTCAAGATCTGAAATCCAGATTCCAGGCTGCATCTGACCTGTGTTTGCCATAACTTGAGAGAGAGGCTGCAGAAAGCAGCTGTGGGTCGAGGGTAAACTGAAAGGCTAAGGCAGGCACTCAGCAATGGCCCCAGGCAGGCCTCCTTTCATCCCAGTCACCTGTGCCTGGTGACTGAGGATGTAAGTGAAGAGGCTTCTACCATAGCCTTTTCAGAAGGAAAAACTGCCCTAGTTGGATGCAAGTTTATCATAGAATCATTTACATTGGAAAAGACCTTTAAGACCTGGTTGCTTTTAAGCTATAGTCTGGTTTAAAGCAGCTGCTATGAAATTAAGAATGCAAGTTTTAGTTTGTTTGTCCTATGTATAGTGGAGGAAGTACATGAGAAAAGTCTGCAAGAGAAGGTTTATTGTAGTTAATGCTGACACTACATAAATTCAAGCTGCTGGATAAAAATGTGTGTTGTAGCATTCCTGTGTAGCTTCCATAAAATAAGATATGCTTCGCTTTTAGTCTGAACTGTAGTCCAGTCTTGTCACCCTTCTCTTTGGAGGTGGCTGGAGTTCATAGTAGTTTTGCCTCGTGATCATGAATAAATGTTGTAATGATGTGAAAGATCAATTCTTGTTAGAAAATATTAAAACAAGAAGGAAGAGGGTAAAAAGTTAAAAAAATGCAATCAGAAAGCCTTCTTTGATTTGAATTCTTTGGGATCTTTAGGAAAAATATATAGTAGTATATAGCCCATCATCTTTAAAGTCATAAGATGACCCAGCCTATATGAACATTTCCTTTGAGTTCAGGTTCATGATGTTACTTCTAAAATATTTCCAGAACCACAGTGTGGGTGTTAGACATAGCTATTAATAGTAACAAGGATAATAGGTATGCTAAATGTGGACCATCAACATTAACTTTGAATTTTCTAGGGTTTGGTATGATGTTTAAAACATTCTTACCACCTTGGTATCTGAACATCATGCAACAAATATCAATTTATTTTAATTTCCTGTTTAAAATATTTAATAAAAATCTACACAAAGCACATTGTTTAGCCAGGAGATTGGAATATTTTCCTTTTCATCAGTTGTATTCTCTTGGGTGTATCTGTCTCAAATGTCTCTCCTGAGAATGAACACCAGAGGGTTTAGATTTGTGTTAATTATTTGAGATTTTCAGAAACCCCTATTATTTACTTGGTAAATGTGTATTTCCCTAAGATTATAATCATTTTGTTTTTTTTCTCCTTCATTATGGGTTTTTCATAACATTTTAATTATTCCTGTCATAGGTGCATATTACTTGGTGTCTGGGTGCCATTGGTTCCCTAAAGCAATGTTCTAAAAGTGGGTTTTTAAAAATAAGAGCCCAAATTTTAGCCCTGATTCAGTGAGGCACTTAGCCATTTGGCTCTTTCAGGCATATGAGCATAGTCAGCCAGCTGGATTAGCCACATGCCCATGGACAGGTCTGCCATGCTCATGCCATCTCTGCTTCAGTCTTAGCCTAGTACGGTTATGCAGCTTCCAAACTGCTGTTGGCTTGTTTCCAGCTGTGCAGCTCCACATGCAAGCACAGCTGGGATGCAGCTGTCTGCACCTGACTACCTAGGCATGCCCTAAGGCACATCTGCACTTGTGCAGCCTCCACTGCTGCTTCAGCTCCTAAGACTTTTCTGAGATTTAGCAGAATGTTGATCTTGACCCATCTAAATGACTATTTGACAGCATGTCAAAAATAGACTGTGCCATGCCTTGACTGCCCTTCAGGGTTGCCTGAGTGACAGTGACAGCAGCACATTTGACAGAAGGAGGGAAGAGTGCTAAGGTATCCCAGCAAGATGATAGAAATGAACTCCATCCTGATTTTATATTGGGATCTGCAGAACACCTTGTGGCCATATGTTACACAAGCTATACAGTAAATAGAAGTGTTCTTTACTTAAGTCAAGAGCAAAGAGGGAGATGTGATTTGTAATGGGAACCCTTGTTCATTTTATTTCTTTTCTAATCTCTGGTCCTACCATTCACAGGATTCCCTTTTGCAATATGACTAGGGATATACTTACTGAAACTGATATTCTTCCGTGTTGCAGAGTCCCTTTATTTTGATTTTTGAGGTATGCTACATTGCAACTGCAATCTGTTTTGGCAGTGTGCAAGAAAAAGGTTCTATTGGTTGTACAAACCTTGTTGCACATTCTTGAATATCCCCTTTTGGTGCCTAATCTACTAGATATTTATATTGGCTCACATTTTTAATAGAATGTGTGTAACAGCTTTGGGTGGCCCTGAGTATTCTCTATCTTGCTAGCAAACAGGTGCTTCTGAATTTTGGAAATGTACTTTAAGAATTTTTAAACAAAAATAGCATTAAACAGAAGTTGATTCTCTAAACAGATTCACCGCACAAGTAATAGAAAACTAACTGTAGCTGTGTAACTGGTCCTCAGCAAAATTCTTTGAGAATTCATCTGTTAAGGAGCTCTCAGCTGGCAAAAGCATGTCTGTTCTAGCCTTTCTACCTACTGTTTTGTGAGCCCCAGATTGTTTTCACTGTATGAACTACAATACGGAAATACTCATGTTATCTCCCTAAATAAGTTGGGTCAGCGCATTGGCCGGTTAGGGTGTTGCCTAGTGCCAACCAGCTTACACAGAGATAACTGGTATCCCTGTGCTGAGTGATGCAGTGTGGGTGTATGCTTGGTGTGCCAAAGGAAAAAGATTATTTCCATTCCATTATGTTTATGCAGAATCCTCCAGCTGGTGGCACAGAACATGTGAAGAACCATTGGAATGATCTGGGGCATCTGAAGAGCAGACCTAAATCATTCAAGGGTAGTCCGGAGGACCAGAAAGCATCCCTCATAACCCTTACTCATGAAGGCAACTGAGGTTTTAAAGGAAGAGTTGCTAAATGAAACATTCAGTACTTAAAAGATGAAAGGCAATGTGAATTTACATATTGTAAACAGTGTCAGGTCTTAAAAGATTACTTTCCGTTATGAAGCTGAGCTACGCCAGTCATTTGCATGTTGCACAGTTAGAAGCTAAATTCATATATTGTAGGCTGGAGAGAAAGATAGGAAAGTTGCACAGGCCACACCTATTTTGCTATTTCTGTAAAGCAGACACTCATTCCCAAATATTTAAAGATTTCTGAGTTTACTTAGGCATCCAATTCTTACAGTTTTGTTTTGGTTTTTTTTGTCCAGTGCCTAATTCCCTTTCCTCTAACCCACAGCTGTGCAAAAAATAGGTTGCCGAGAATACTTAGGATAGTTAATCTTTATAAGGATAATCTCTTTCTATACAGTCATATATTGTCTCACAAATAGTATCATACCTTTCTTTACTTCAGTTGTTCAACATCCTATAATACCTAGAAAAGTGATAGCAGAGCTTTCTCCCTAATTTAGCTGTCTCAGAAACCTATTTCTATTAAAAATGTTGAATCTGTACATTAATTTGCAGATTATAAAGAAAAGCCAAAAATATGTATTTTTACAACTACTTTTATAAACAGTCCACAAGTTCGATTCACAGTTATTATTATTATCATCATATAGTTATCAATCCCTGTCTGAAAAAAAAAAAATTGGAAGTATCAGCAATTTTTCAAATTTTAGTATGACATAGTGTTTGTCCAAGAAGGCATGTACACTTGAATTTCTATTAGCTAGTTGTTGTTCTTAAGTGTTAAAAGCTAGCATGTGAGCAACTAGAAAGCAGAAAACAAACTCTACAAACCTTAGGCATTGGCATGTTTCTTTGGTAGCAGTAACAATTCAGGCAGCCCTGTCTTGGCCTGTTGTGCCCCTGCCCTTCGTTTCCCCCTGGTATTTGCCAGCATTGGTTCTTGGGCAACCATGGTTGATCAGAACATTTGCCCAGCTGAAATGCCTGCCCTCTTTTTCTCCTCCCCAGCTTCTCTCTACCAATCCTCCCTTTACTCTTTCCTTCCTGCTACAATTTTTCCCCAGTCTTTCACGCTTTGCTGTTTCTTCAGGCAGATCAGCTCCCTGGTTTTGCTCACAGTGTAGCTGTGCAAGTGTAACTGGCTTTGGAGGGGAAATGAGCAGCCTGGAATGGAAAGCATAAAATCACTGAGGTGGGCTGCTGCCTAATATGAAGCCACAGCCATAGGTGACTCAATGAACCACGTGAATAGAGAATTCCTCTAATAAAACATTTGTGAAACAACAATATGCTGAGAATTGTTCTCCCAAACAAAATCACAAATGCTTTGAAATTGTGAATATGTAACAGACTTCAGGATCTGTTCATAAACTACCTATGAAAATTAAAAAATGAGCTGAATTAAGTGTTATTCACAATTAATTATCTGATCCTCTATAGTCATGGCTCATAGGTGTCATTAAAGGAAATAAAAATCATTTCATGTTCCTTTTCCAAGCTCATGATCTGTGTATCCTGCTTGCTAAAAAGTAAAACTAAAAATCCAAATCTGTTGCAGTATTAAAAGTATTTACTGGGTTAGTAGTTGGACAAGTGCTACAGGAACAATGAACATTGTGAAACATCATCAGTTGTTTTTATAGCAGCTGCTCAGGATATTGCCTAAAGGTTTGGAGTTCCAGTGAATCTGGAAATACTTAATGGAAAGTAAGAGGAGATAGAAAATACAAAACAAGAAGGAGAAAAAAAAAAGGCAAAACATTATGATATCTAGTGGGTAGTGCTAGAAGATCTGATTGACACCTGGTCTGTTGATTTCTTAGAAAAATCAGTGAAGACATATAACAAAGATGCATATTAAAAAAAGGTAATGTTATTCTTTCATAAAATATGAACACTGCCACAAAATCAAAATCTGTCAAACACAGCCAGTCTCCCTAGACAGTTTGGGAGTGCCACCTGAGATACAGCTTGTTTTGCTTTAGAAGATTCTACAGCTCAGCAAGATACAGTTTTAGAAATATAATGATATACTTTTTTTACAACTTCACATTTATATCATTTTACTAGTTTCTCCTCTGTAGTCTGGTATCTGACTATAGTAGGTCTCCCTAGTCCCTACCAATAATCCCATCACTGATTCCTTCCCTCTACAATTTTTGTCTATGCTACCCATAAATCCCCATAATTCCCAGTCTCCTCGTTTACACTTGACTGTCTCTTCAGCTATCTTTAAACAGTCCTTAGTGAAACCATGTTTGTAGTGACTAACCTGGCCTCATTTCCTCCAAGAGCACTAATGGGATGGGACAGCTTCATTTCCATTTCTCAGGAGCGTTAGGAAATGGTGGTTATCCTGGATGAGAATACTATTTAATGAGATTTTGAAAATATTGAAAGACTGTGGTCACTCTCTCTGAGGGGAAAGAAATCTCATTTTTCCCTTGACATCAAGCATAGTATGGGGAAAAAGTGATGTAATCACCAATAAACTTGTGCTTGTTTTAATGAGGATGCATATGAATCCACCACACTTTGTTTTTGAACCTTCCTGAAGAACTGCATAGACAGACTTCTATCTATCAAAATTAAACACTGAAGATTTTCTTTTAAATTAACTTTCCCCCCTCCCAGAAGAGACTCGTCCTTCCTGAGCCTCAATGAATAGAAGAAAAGAATAAGTATCTTATTTTCAGGCCCCTAACCCTTTCTCTTACCAACCTGGAGACAAGAAGCTCAAACGCCATTTTACTGTCCAATATTAACTGACAGGAAAGTGCTAAGAAAGTGAATTAATTGAGTATGGACTGCAGTTGAGTTGAATAACATCACACACTGACTTGTACTGCTCATTAGACTTCTTGATGCAAGGGTGGTTTCTGCCATAATGGTATGTGTTTTAATCTTATCTCACAAAAACTTGGGGAAGGAAGATAAAGCACTCTGCTGTGTAACTGAATTGCTTCATAGGTGCTAGAGTCCTGAGGAATGGTCTCAATACCATCTCCAATGGCTCTAGCATGTCTTAAATTGTGTTACAAGAAATTCAGCTTAAATTTCATCACTCCCAAGGCACCTGATCATTTGCAAAACCAGGTTGGTGTACATCTATTATATAGATTAGAAAACAAAAAACTGACTAAGTAAGTTTGAGTGCATATAATTAACTACAAGGATATTGCTCATTTTCGTGTCCCATATAAACACTTCCCATTTTTTCCTTGCTTTAAATGCAGAAGCCCTTAAAGGAGTGGTGGGAAAAAAAAATCAGTTCTCACCCACTATTCTAAAAAATGGATCCTGTTCTCATCCTGGGACACTGGCTAATGCTTGTCTTGGTTGATCAGTATGATGCTGTAATGAAAGAACAGTTTAGACTGGAAGCTTCATCTGCTATCAGCAAGGGACTGCAAGCCTGATGTCACACTTCCCTGCATCTATTGGTATGGAGAGGAGAAAACTCTGCAGTGGTGTGTATGAGGAGGAAGAGTTATAGTAATGAAAGTAACACTGAGTGAAGGGACTACAGTGAGGTATGGCCTTCTTTGTATTTTATTCTGGTTGGCAGATTGGTATAGCAGCCCCTCTGAGTAGGTGTATGGTGAAGCAGAGGCTGCTTCTCACTGTAATGGAGAGGAATAGGATAAAGTAAGTGTGGAAGTATGGTAAGATAAGAGGGAGTTACACAGGATGAGATAAGATCTAGTTCTATTTGCAGAAGATACAGAGTGAGAGTTTGGCAATGTACATGTATATATATGGGATAAGAGCAATGCAGGCTCTATGGTTTTATAGAACTTTGAGTAAAGCAGTTTAGCTAGATGAGAGCATGTTAAGGGATCAAAGGTGACTGAACTGGGACATGGAGAGAGAACAACCTGTCAGAGACAATGAAAGTACGGAAAGGTTATATGGGAAGATAACAACCTGGAAAGTGTGAGGTGTGAAGGAGGGAGACAGGCTGTGCCAGTCATCTGTGTTGTGTATGGAGGAAGAACAAAGATGGCTTTAGAGCAAAGGGACTAGCTGAGAAACAGTGAGCAGAGGAAAGGCTGTCCTATAATAAGCATCCCTGGCAGGTGGGGTTGACGAAGGAGCCAGGTGTACCCTCTGGTTGAAAAGGACGAGTACAGTGTTTTTATACCTGCTGAGGAAAGGGACAGAAGCCATACAAACATGCAGCAGAGGCTTTATTTGGGACTTTCCATATCTTTTGGGGTGAAAGGCTTTGATGTGTCTTCAACACACCAAGGTAGCAAGGAAGATTGAATTTCAGCCATAAAAGATGGGAGCAGGAGGGGCTGGGTACTTTTAGATAACCTAACCACTCATATGTCAAACCTGTCCTTGCAAAGGGCCCAATACTACAAAGAACTAGTAACTTCTAATAACGTTACTTTTGTGAAAGTTTTTAAGATGCAAGTCCTCATGCTGTAATTCTTGTGTAACAAATATAACTCAGACTGGAAAATTTTTTTCCTGATATTAGACCAACTGATTTTCTGTATTTGAGGTGGGAGAAAAATATTTGAATGTGTTTACAAATAGTGTTGTATTTTTTAAATTCTAGAAAGTTATTACTTGGGCAGAATTTCCTGTTACTACTCTATTCATCCTTGTTTCACAGTAGTATGTTTGGTAACAAAGCGAAAACTTGCAGAGATTTCATACTCCTCTTCTTGTCTTCACCAATCTCATGGCATTATCATAGATACTTCTATCTTGTTGTGTCGCTCCACCTCAATCTGTGTTTTCCCACTCTGTAGATAACAACTGGTCTCCATTGTGATTGTTTTACACACTAAACATTTACTCTAATTATTTTCCTGTCCTTAGTTGTACAACAGCACTGTGCCTGGCCAGCTGCAAGACATGGTGAAAACTTCACTGCTTGGGCCTGGTGGATTTCTTCTTGTGTCAGCCCTCCCAGGTAGTGGCAGGAAACAGTATCTCCCAAACCTGTCCAGTCTATCACTCTTCCAGTTCAAATGTTGACAGCTCTAGGTAAAGCACACTTTAAAAAGATCTGTTCTCTGTCACTGCTATGACATTAATACATGAATCCACAATCACAATGATTTTAGAAACAGGCAGACAACATGAACTGTTAGAGCTTGCTTGAATGAATATTTTAAAGGGAATATTTTTGCTCTAACATTTTTGAGAGTATTGCGTGTCGCTGATCCTGAATCTCTTGTTTATTTTGGATGTCTTGATTCCTTATCTTGACTCTTCAAATATTCTTCATTTTTCTTGTGGCTACCTCAGACTATTTGCTTGAGTTTCAAAGCTTTTTACTAAAGATGCTGCCATATTGTGTCTAGATAACCAATAATGTGATCAATCGCTACTCCCCTTCCACTGAGCTGAATGCCAAAGTCACAACAGATGTTGTCTGAAAGAAGGCAACACTATTTATTATCTCACTGGACATTAAAGATAGAACCATATTTGTTGTAAGAAGAATCTGATGGCAGAAGAAGCCCTTGAATGCTAATACCATCACATAAGAAAACTGGGCTAGAGATTAGTAACGACAACAGTATCTGTGAGCATGGGTGATCAGTTGTATGTGTCATTACTGATTTGACTGTGTAGTAATGCACTTGAAGCACTAGCTAAGTGGAAAAAAAATATTTTTTTTGCACTATTCTGGTCCACTGTACACTATTCTTAACGGGCATAGTCTAAACTTCTGTGCTATTTTTTGACCCAGACTTCTGAGTATTTCTAGTGTACAGATTGTTAATGTATCTTGTTATAGTGAGATGAAATTTTTGGCTCATGAATGACCAAAGGAAAAGAGTTCCTGTTTGGCTCAGGAAGAACTGTTCTGCCATTCAGTATCTTATGGGCTGAGTGTTTACCAGCTAGGCCCCAGCAACCTACCATAGTAGGTTAGTAAATACTGATACTTATCTTTAACAGAGTTGATACTAAAATGTCAAGAGTAGGAGTAATGTCTCTTAATGACTAAGTGACATTTGTGAGTTTTCTTAGGTCTGTGTGAATTGTTTCTGCTGTTGCTGAGGACTTGTTACCTGTAATTGGATATGTTCAATATGAACATGCTAACAGTTAAATTTATTTTTCACACTTTTCTGAAAGAGTTGCTTTAAGTTTGAACTTTAAGAGCACAATGCTTCAGATACAGGGATAATTTTGTTCTGTCAATAATATATTCATAGGACTAGTGGTTTGAAAAAGGTTGTGGATTTGCCTAAAAGTTCAAAGGATCCCTTAAATTGCTGTCTATTCCATTCTGAAGCTTTTAGAGGTTTTTTCATGTGACTGTCTGTCTAAGCAATGACTTTGAAATTCACCCTGGCCACAGCAAGAAGAAGGCTAATGTCCGTATAACATTGTTTAACATATTTACGGAGTTACTGGTAATAACATTACTATTGTTACTAAAATGTTACTGTTGGTTCCAAATATCTATTGCATTGCAGGCTCTGTGTGGAAGTACTCACATTTCTCTCTTCATGTATAATGCTAACTTTTCACAAACAATTAAAAGAGGTATAGTGTCATTTCTTTGCTATTTCTCCAAATTACCTTAAAATTTAAACTATGTGGAATATAAGCACCAAAAGAGTATCTGTAACATTTAAGCTTCTAGTTGGGTAAGCAAATCTGGCTGTTTTGTTATGTTCAGGTGCATACCTCTTAACCAGATGAAGGCATAATTCAATTTTCAGTTCCTTTGATACAGTAATGTCTGGCTAATGGAACTATGGAACAACATTAGACAGGTTTCTCAACACCTCCCAGAAGGCTGTAAAAAATGCAGTTTCTCATGATAGTCTCTTCCAGTTTTTAATATTATCTCTTTTTCTGTAGTAATAGTAGCCTATATGTAGTGTTTTCACCCCTTTACAGACTGATAATGAGTGAATGTTCATGTGGTCTG
Organism: Strix uralensis; assembly: GCF_047716275.1. Taxonomy (NCBI): domain Eukaryota; kingdom Metazoa; phylum Chordata; class Aves; order Strigiformes; family Strigidae; genus Strix; species Strix uralensis. The sequence goes on along the minus strand of NC_133983.1, from coordinate 12,225,342 downwards.
TTACACAACACTAAGCTCTTATTTCACTGTCTGCAGTTATGTTCAGTAAGTACAATATGAACATCATCTCAATTAACAGAGTACCTTTAGGGCTTTTCTTAGCCAACTATTCTAGCACGCTTGTCCATACTGTCATCAGCACCTAATCAACTAATGATGGCTGAAAATGAGGAAGGCCAATCCCAATAAATCCGAAGGATAGTAATTTTTCTCTTTTAATGCCCTTCTCCCTCCTTCTTCCTTCTTCCTACGGCACATTGCAGTAAATTAATGTCATAGTGGTTATTACAGTAGCGCTGCTATGGCAAGTATTCAAGCAACGATCCTCGAATATTTTACCTCAGCATTTATTTGTCCATAAAATAAAATAGGATTTATTACAGTACTCTCTGGTTTGAGGACTGCATGGACAGCAGCTGTGACAACTCCTTATCTCCACTACAGATAAAAATACAGAGGATGTTTCCCTGAAGCTAAAGAGAAACAAGGAACATAGAAGTCAGTCTACTATGCAACCACAGTGTTACACAAATTGGTAAAATAAATAAATATATGCATGAATAAAACCTTGTACCTAATATGAACCCTAAGAAAAATCATTCAGTAATTTTGTCCTTAAAAGATCTCAGTAAATTAAAGGGGTATTCATTGCTTTGGAGATTACTGTGACCAAATCAGATATAGGATTTTGAGATCGAAAGATGGAAAGATAACTGTGAGGAATTATTGATGCAAGCCCTATTCAGAGAACGCATAAGAGAAGGAATTACAAATAGAAAAAAAGATCTTGGTCAATAAAATTTTACAGGGTTTTTTGATGAGTGTTGTTCACTTAAAAAATAAATGATTTTGATTATGTGAAACGTTCCACCTTACAGAAAAAGCTCCTAGATTATGAAACATTGGTTCTGAAGCCAGGCCTGTGGAGATACAACTGTAGGCTTAGAGATATTAATATTTTCAGCTGCATGTAAATTTCTGTGTGTCATTAACATCTCTGAGCTCTGTAATTAGGTCTCTCCTGATCTGGTTATAGTTTCCGTACATTATGAGTATGTAAGCCTCTCTAGGGAAGCACAAGGCCAGCCTTACAGGGTTTCCCCTCTCTGTTCCACAGTTTTGCTCTTATTTTTAGCAAGTACATCCTAGCAACTGCTTGCTTCGAGGTTACAGTGAGATCCCAGTGGCAAGTGTGAAAGGCTATAAAGCATTATCAGTCTTTGCCAGCACAAGTCTCTACCAGTACACCAAAGCTAGACCTTCCTTCATAGACTCTACTTTTCCTTACCTGGCACTCCTCACTCCTCATTTTAAATCTGTTCTCCCAGTGTTTGTATTCCCCAAACTGCTCTCCAATTTCCAATTATAGTTATGATTTTATTTTTGCATCTGTTTTTTGGTAAAAGAAACAGATATTCTTACAGTGCAAACCATGTATGTAAAAACCTAGTAGTGTTTGAAAGAATGTTCCTTTCTGAATAAATATTTTTTCATGAAATGAAATATAAACCAAAATGTTTGTCCTTCTGCTTCTCACTGGTAAGCATCAGAGAGTCCAAGTACAAAGGGAAAAGTGGTTTATTAAAAGATGTTTGCATTTGCATTAGTTTGTTCAGAAGGCCTTGTCTTGTAGCATTATATCCAAGAAATGCTGTCCTCAATATAAGGAAGTGCTCACTCCATGGCCTGGCTATTTTTTGATTTTTCTTGAATGTGGTTTCTGCTTAGGTATAACAAAATATTGGATAATGAAGATAGAAAACCAATAAAGAGGAAGAAAAACCATACAGAATCACTTAGAATGAATTCTGTGTGTAATTACTTGCATTTTTGCTAACTACTGTATAAACAACACTTTTAACAAGGCAAATTGGAAAGTTGAAGACAAATCTGCTTAGGGATATAGCTTCAATTTATTACACAATGATAACTGAAAACTTTGTTTCTGCTGCGTTGCAGTCAATTTCCACTGAGCTCACACTCTGAATGTGTGATTAATCATATGAGCACTGGGGTTGCCAATAAATACCAAAACCTTAAAACTGTAACAACTTGCTCATTTTGTGCGGTCATTCCAAATAGCTAAACAACCAGAAATTGTCAATGTACACCAAGATCAATGCTCCAGGGTCTCTACATAAGATTGATTTCCCCCTCTGAGGATTTCATCTCTCTCATCAACAAAAACATTTTGTCCTCCCTAAATAATCCAATCGAATGCCATCCTCCTGTGGAACAGTGAGAGGTTTAAATTGTTTGGGTTAATATCTGCTTTGAGGTGGCCTGGAAAGTCTCTGTAACTTTGTCAAATATAGCCTGGAGGGAGAAGTGCTGTGGTTTGATATGTGCTAAAAATAAACAAATAACGAGAGAGTCTAAAAATCATGTTGTGCTTTAAAAATAATATATGTGGGAGAAAATACATTTTAAAGCTCTTGCTTCTGATGCAAAACATAATAATTGCCAGTGTATTCCTTTTTTTTAAGGCCTACAAGCTCCTCTCTATTGGAGATGGGGAAGGAGAATAGGAGCCATGGGAACAGATTCAGGGGAGAGGACAGAGAAAGGGAACCACAGAAGCCCACAGAGATTTTTTTTCCCCAGAAGATGAGTGGAGCAAATCAGAGATGAGACTAAAGGAATTGTTACCACCCATAGCCCCCTCTCTCCTATGGATGGTGAATACAAAGGTAAGGTTTAATAGAAATATGCCGAGTAGTTCAGATCCCAATTCTCTGAGTGCATCTCCCTCAAAAGATAATTTTGCACATTTGCAGTTGGGAAAGACTAAGTAGAAATGTTGTTGCAAAGGAGGCTTTGCAACCAACAGGACAAGTTACAGGTGGGCAGTATGACAAAGACCACTATAACACAGATGACTGCTTTCCATAGTTTTCTTGTCCATTATGCAAACCAGCCTTTCCACAATCTGCATAACACTGTAAATTGGATCAATGGAGATTTTGTGATCTTTATTCAGCATGTTCTAGAAGGAAGATAGAGCACAGACCCAGATTCTTAATTAATTCTGTGTTTATTATAATTAGGGTGCAGTAAGAAGATTAAGTTCTATCCCAACTACAGATGAAATTGCATCATTTTGGTTTTAAACATTTGGTACTTCTGTAACTGTTGGCCAGCAGCTCTGATGATTGGCACCCCTGTCCCCACAGCAGAGCATGAGGGTCAAACATTGCACCAGCAAGCAACTGCATATTGACTGTATTTGGAAGCAGCTGACTCTAGGCATATGAGCAGGCAGGCCAGTCTGGGAAACAGTTATTCTTGGAATTTTGTGTTGAGATTTCCAGAACAGAGGTAGGTTTATGTCATCCTTAGTAGACTTTCAGGACTGAGGTGAACAATTGGTGTTTAAATGTTGGATTGAAGTTACCAGAATGATAGCCACACAGGCCAAGCATAATTTGCTTCCATCTTGGACTGGTACTAGCTCAGAAATGTTAAAAGATCTGTGCTGAAACCCTATATAATGTAGTCTCTCTAAGTGGAATAATTTTTAATTAGGTTATGGGTTAGGTTATCTTAGCCTCAAAGATCAACACAAAAATGGCAAATTGGCTTTGAAGAAACTGAATAATTATTTATAAACAGGCAAAGAACAGATTGCTCTGGAAAATATAAATATCCTCACAATATCTGTGGTCTTAGCTTTGCCTTGCTCAAAATGTAAACTTCTTTTTGACTTTTCTGTTGCAAAAATTTCTCCTTTGTAGAGCTGTACAACAAATCTTACCAATGTCATTGTACATACCAGTATACGTTCAATTTGAGCACAAAAATATTTTCAGTAAGATGAAACATAAATTTATCCTTTGTAAACATTGGAAAGGTGGGAAATGCATATCAAAGAAATGACTGAAGGAAGAAAATATCACTTTATTCTACTGAAACCTAAAAATAAATTCCAAGGTGCATGCCTACGACTCTCAGGAGTGCATATGGATTTCTTGCTGACATTGGATTCTCCAAATTGAATGTCAGACTCACCAAGAATGGGATGGGGCACGGAGAGTAGGCTAGAAGGCTAAACATATTATTAGAAGGGCAAGATGAAACATCATGATTATCATTAGGAAAAACCTCTGAAACATATTTGTACGTTATCCTGGCACAAATACAAGTGTCACATGTTAACAATAGTTAGGCAAAAATACCATGCTATACTGTTATGCCCCTAGGGCCCTATCTAGTTAACAAGAAGATATTGTAGAGTGCACATGCACACTAGAAATTTACAATTTCCTTGAAAGGCAGACATAAGTATTTTCGAGTCTCTCACACACAAAAGAATAAAATGAAGCGTTAGTTATGTATCTTGCTAGATGACAGTGTAAGTCCACTTTTAGATTTTTTGAAGTAGGTATATAATGATTTAACAGGTAAATGTGTAACTCACAAATATTCTATTCTTTTTAAACAAAAGCATAAGTAAATATCCTATGTCTATTTTGCATTATTTTTTTAAAATGAAGTCAGAGTGAAAAAAAGACATTAAATAGACACCCAGTTAAATTTATTCATGTGAAGTCCACTGGATAAATTTAAAAGCCCTCTAAGTTTGCATCAGAATGGCTAGAAACATCTGCCAAACGGCCAGAGGGTACTGGTAGTAAAAATACTTCACAGCTGTTAGATCTCAGTCTTGAGCTTGCAACAAAAGATCAGTACAAACCTAATAAATGAAGCGATGTACATATCATTCCTCCCCATTCTTTTTACTTTAGAGAAAGTAAGCCTCTGATCACACAATGGCATAAACATGAGGTTAAAGACAGGGGTTGGTTTTCATATTTTAGGAGTCATACCAGAAGGGTGTTAGTGTACAGTCGACTGCTAGGTGTCAGTGAACCATACATCAAGACTCCTCTGATTCTGGATTCCTACTAAGCTTTCTCTCACAACTTCCTTATTAGTTGCAGCCCATCCTTGGATCCTCTTAACTGTTCTGTGATCCTGCCTACCAAGCTAACCCACCTACCAGCTATGCTCAGCCCATAGGCTAGTGGAACAGAAGAGGCCACACAGCCAAATTGCAGAAATGTGTAAAGGAAGGTCATACCTATGTGAGGCAGAAAGAGTTTGTGGGAGTAACTTTAATAAGACTTGATAGGTCACTAAATTTTAAAGCAGTCATGCAATAAAAATAATAAAGTAATAAAGTTTAAACTAACATATGAGTAATTTTATATATAAATCTATATACAAATCTTCATATATAAATGTCCATATAAGTGATTTTATACATTTATCAGAAATCAAATAAGATCTGTTTGGACAAGAATTTTGGAAAATATCTGAAAAATTATCTTGTTACAACTTCTAAAATGAAGAAAAAAAAAAGAGATATATCTGTGGTACTTGGAAATTAACAGGAAAGAAACTGAAAAACCTAAAAACATTATTAATACAAGATAAATCACAATTTTAGACTACTAGATTCTCAAAGAGCCCATGCAAGAGGTGGGCACATATGTGAGTGGTTAGAGGGTCAGGATCTAAGAACCAAGTGTTTGGCTTTATTTTTTAATAAATCATACCAAAAAAATTGTTTGAGGAAATAAATTTACAGAATACAAATTCAGGAATGTTAATTGCTGAGAGTTCCTTTATGTACTCCAATGTGTTAAAAGATGAATATCCAGTGGTTTAATAAGTTTATGATCAGTCGTGACCAATGAGGAATAACTGTTATGGAAAAGAAGAGAGAGAACATCAGTACTGAACCTTTTAATATGACTCCTTTATGAGCTAAACTTGTCCTTGCAGTTAGCTATGCAGGCCAAAATAAAACATGTTCTGGGAATGACATAGGTCAGAGAAGCAGGGGTTAGCATCCCTGTGGTTACAATTGCAGGAAACAAGTTTGGGCTTGCATATTCTCAGTAGGCATCTGGGAAAGTAGAAAAGGTAAACCAATGTTTGCATTTACTCCCCTCAAATGGTCCTGTCTGAGCTCAGCAACCACTGCACAGGTTGCAACAGGATAGTGTGATCATGCTGGTTACCGTTCAGACCCGCACAGATGGCAGATCCCACTAAATGAAGTTGGTGTGTGTATACCAAGCTCTGACAACAGCCTCCTCGGAGACTGATAGCACTTTACCCTGCTGCAGAGGTAGGCAAGTGTGAACTAATGAACCATGCTGTGCCCTCACATGGGGAGTAACTATACAGCATGTCTCACTATGGGTTGCCCTTTAGCCTTTTTTCCTTCAAGGGTAAAGTTTTCCTTTTGCTGCATCTCTTTAGCTGTATTGAGTATCCATGTGGCTGCCTTTCCTCAAGCTGGAACAAAGGCCTGTCACAGTCCATCCATAAATAAATGATCCAAGGTCACAGGAAATCTCACAGAAAGGAATGGAAATCCTAATATTTTGAGCCAATATCTAGAAGTGCTTTCCTTGAGTCTCCTCGCTTATGTAAGTAGTTCAATTAATTTGAGAATGAGCAAGGAGAATTTGACTACACCTCTTGTACAAGTGTATCTTTAGACCCCTTTCTAATGCTCTTGCAGTTTCTACTATACCATTTTTAAGCAAAGAATTTGGCTTTCTCTTCCAGAGGTTACATTCCTTTCTGGAGTGTCACTTAAGTCTTCATGCTCATTGTGGTTAAGCTGAGAAGCAGATAAATGCATAAGCTAATGTCCTGATCAGTGTCTGCTTTATGACTGTACTTCTTCTATCACATTTGTCCATAATATTATTCTGTTAGTTTTCTAGTATGGAAAGTAGCAGAGAGAGGCCCTAATCCTACGTTTGTCCATACGGGCTCCATAACCCACACTGGGATTTTATTATTTCAGTAACATTGCCAAGTGCTATAAACAGCCAAAACATTTGTGTGTGACATTTTTTCAAAACTTCAGAATTTAAGTGCCTGCCTCCCCCCCCCCCCCCCCTTCATGACAATTCCTTAAATGGTTAATAGTTAAAACCTTGAAAATGCAAACCCTGTTTCTGGGGAATGCTGTGAATTTTTTCTGTCTCAGGGTGATAATACAGATTTGCATTTAAGATAAGGATGTTTCTCTTCTGATACCTTTCTGTACTTTCGACACTTGTTCAGGATATGTGGCATATACATTAAAGTTATGGAAACATAGTAACACTTTAAATTAAGGTGATATTTATAAATATTTTATTATTTATACAGCATTCGATAACATGCTTGTAAAAAAACTTGGAAGTATGCATTGAAACAGCGGACAAACTATTTGAACAATACTTACATCTTAAAATATTGTTGTAACAGCTTATCGCCTTGCTGTGGCAGCATTTTAAGCATTTATTGATGATGCATTTTATAACATGCCTTACAATAAGTTATTAAAGGATGTAGTGGCACCAACTAATCATTTCATAAACATGAATAAACCATTTATACAGGGCACCTTAATTTAAAGTGCTTGTAGAAACTTACATAAAATGTTTTGAACAGCTGACATGCAGTATTGGTGCTTCGTGTAGTGCCAAAGTGGTGTCATGTCCTAGTATATGCAAGAGTCTTATGTGGAACTGGAGCTTTATTGCTTCCAGTGATAGAGCTGGGAACTGCACAACAATTCCTAACACAAAATATTGTAAATCTCTTCCAAAAGAGAATACGAGGATGTGCATAAGCAACATCCAGGAGATTTTGGTGACAAATAATGTAGAAGCATGTTATTGCTTATTTCATATTTAAGAAAAAAGGAAGAAAAAAAATCTTTTTGCTTTTAACAATAATCCAACCTGTGTGTAAGGAAATGCTTTCAAGAGATAGAGTATATATTTAACACCTTGTCAAGCAATTAAAAGACCATGCGTGATAATCAAAACTCAGCAAATAAATAATCTTTATATTCCAAAGTATTTATACTATCAAAATAGAACTCTGAGACGTGTAGAAGGTAAATATTAATAAATAAATTTGAACAGTAATACTAAAATCATTCTAAAAATCAGAAAAATATGTCAGGTAATTAAAAATCATATGAAAAACACTGCTGCAATTCTTACTGTTAGCTGTGATTTACTAGGAGCATTTAAAGCAATGCTAAAAAAAAAAAAAATGAAGTCATACCTTTATTCCCCTCCCCCGCAGTTATAGATCTTATTTGACCTATTGCTTTTAAAACAGAATGGCTTAAAAAAGCGCACTTTATATGATAAAACTCAAAGACAAAAGAAAGAATGCAAATCATTTCTATATTACATATATGTTGCTCCATTTGGCAAAATCAAATTAGATCTTTTCATCTCCTTACTGTAGAACAAAAACAGAGCAATATTATGAAATTTTGCAGGGCTTTATTTCTAGGCGTCTTTTGTGTCCAGTCTTTTAAACTCAGGTTTTTCTGCCTTTTTTACTGACAAGCCCACAATTTTCAGAAAAGAAAGCTAGCATTAATTAAGACAGTGCCAGCTGTAATTTTCTTGGGAAGTAAATTTCTGCACAACTAAAGGTTACAGAGACCTTTTCACTGTCAAAATTTACTACAGCCTGTGAATGTTAATGTTTCTAATGAAGACATGTTCTCTGTCCCTGAACTTAAAAGTACCCTGAGAAGAAGGCAAAGAGAAAAAAAACTCTATTTGACGAATGTATCTGGAGTCTGTGCATTAATGCAGGGTTATGCCTGCTGGTGCATATTGTAATTATAGTGTTTGGATAGCCTTGTTTTCTAAACAAGGAATATTGCTATAAATTGGCAATTTTGCATGAAGGGTAGGCTTGTAGTAGGTGCCTTATGTTACAAATAAGACAGTGGTATAATAAGCATTTAACCCATTAGACTTAGGGATATTCTCAGCTAAGTCTGGAGAGGAGCTGTAATATAGAATATGGAACAAAAAGGTACTTTCAGTCTTTTATATAAATGCAGCAGAAGAACACATTTATTATTTGTACTTCTAATCATAAATTTTTTCTCCATTTTAAATGAAATCAGATGCTTCTAAAGAGAAGTATCTGGCTTTGCTTTTCTATTTGTTTGAAGTTGATTATATAATAATCAACTATATATAGTTGTATATTTTTTGTTGTCCTGTGAATGTGCATTTTTTCCCTATCCCTACAGTATTTACTGCCACGCAAAGTGGCAAATAAAAGGAAAATCTCAACATTGCTGAAAAGTTGATATTCTTCAATTGTTGCTGATGTATTTTATGGGATATTTCATTTTTCTATTCTTTGCAGGTTTTTTTTCTAAAGCAGAATGATAATCTTTTAAAAAATCTGCTTGTTGTCTTGTGCATGAGGTTCTCAAAACAAAAACTGCTATCGTGTGAAATTAGCTTTGATTACCCATGCAGTATCCTGGTCAATATGGGTAGAAAGTAAAATTAGCCTAGTTCATGACTGTGTTGGTTAAAAATGGTAAAAGCAAAGGAATGCAGATTTTGCAACATCTTAGAAATATGATCCTAATGATATGCAGATCATATCCATGTTTAATGTGGAGTTGTTTTAAAAATGGGGCATTAGATTGAAAACTGAGTATTTTTTCTGCATCAGAATGTTCGAGTAGCTTTCCTTTCTCTTCCTTGCCCTTCCCTTCCCCCAGTTTTTAAGACTTAAGAGCCTAGGTTTTCAAGACACTGAGCTTTATGGCCAGAAATCAGCCTGCCTCTAATATTTCTTAAGGAGAAGGCAATAAGTATCATAAGATTGCAAGTGGCTATAGCAATTCTATCCAAAGAGCAATGGAACGTCAGATATGTTTGTGTCACCCTTTGTAGCAATGGCAGAGCCCTGAAGTCAGTTGCAGAGTGTTTTTGCAATGCTGTTGATTTATATATCAGCTCCATTGATGAGGGCTGGCTTCTCATTTTGCCCATCAGCATTAGGGAATAGGATAGAGCACTGGGACAAAAATGTGGGAAATCAATGTCTTTGTAAATATCTATATGGACACTAGGATAATCTATTAAAATCCATGACTATCCTATACCAATAGAGATATCAGATCTTATTACCCATCCAATCCCTTTTTGCAACATGTAAATTGAACTACATTTTGACTCTCTCTGTCCAACATATGCACATTACTGCTGAACACCCCTTCAAGATATCTCAAAACATGTATTTCATGTCTTCATCAGTTTAATCTACTACATGGTCAGTAGCTCAGAATATTTAAGATCTGTTGGCTAATAAGTCAATATACTAGATACTGTAAATCTAGATAGTAACTTGGTATGGCATAGTTAATAGTCTTAGAGCACTGCAGAATGCGATAAAAACAATGCAATACTGGTGGACTGCTAACTGTAGGCAACAGTCAGTGTGAAGGAATATTGGGCAAATAATCTTCTCCTGGGAGAGAGGTATGACTCGACAGCATAAAAAGCCATGCTTGTGCATAGCCTGGTTTTGGAAGGATTCTTCCAGGATATTTGAGCTTTTATTTAGGGATTGCACATGGATTTGCACAGATTCTAGTTACACTTAGACAAATCACCTGAGACATCACTATTGCCTTTTAAAAAGACCTTGTTTCCACTTAATTATTATTAAAAAACCTGTTAATTAAAAAAACCTGTTCCTAATTGACTTGATCTGAACCCAAATAGTCCTTGTTCAAGTGAAATAAGTACATTGCTCACTTGAATTGGTTTCAAACCGGTGTATCTTGGTATGAAGATACAAGTCTTAAGCCTTAAAGGAAGCCTTGAAGGTAGCCTTAAACTTCCTACTGGGAGTAAATATAAGTAAGAAAAATGTGTAAGTGAGCATTGCCATATGAAAATCATGTTTGGAAACATGAGCTGGACAAAGTGTCATACAACCATGTTACGAAGGTAGTAAATCCCTTTGCCTATACATGTTCTGAGCAGCTATCCTATGTCCTTTAGACTATTAGGTCTTGACAGAGATTTTGAAGGAAGGTATGCAAGGACTCAAAAAAAAAAAAAAAAAAAGTTGCTAAAACTTAGTAAGAAATTAGAACATCTGAACCATTAAAAGTTATTTTAATTGTTCTGTGTTTTATTATGAAATACAGGAATATTAAGGCCTTGATGTTCCTTCATAGAAAGACCTGGAATGTTGTTGTCTTCTGTTATCATCATTTCTGTTGATATGTTATTAAAAAAATAAAAAAACCAAAACACCGTAAAATTTTAGCTTACGCAGTTAATTAAGGCAGTATACCCCAACCCTTCTTCTGCTGTCTTCTTCCTAGTAAGCAAAGAGAAATGCACTACTGGCATATGGTTCGAGATGGACAAGGATCTGAACATATGTAAATCTATAGTTGAACTTTCCCTGTCTCTCTTCCCCCCCCCCCCCCCCCCCCCCCCTCTGTCTCTGGTATTTGTAAAATATCTTGGAGAGGAACTAAATATTTTACTTTAATTCATTTTAATATATCAGGGACACTATCATTTTCAGAGCAGAAACTCTGTTATAAGAAAATCTCCTGCTGTGTTTTCTTAGATGTCCTCAAAAATAAAGATGGGAAATCAAAATAAGTGAAAAAAGAAAATAGGAGCCATCTATTTTAGTTTATTTTCTAGGGCTTTGTCTTATCACCTGAATTGCCAAACAGCACAAATGCCTGGCTTTTTAAAAAAAAAAAAAAACAAAAAAAAACAACAAACAAACAAAAAAACAAATAAAAACCAACAAAAAAAAAAAACCAAAAAACAAACAAAAAAAAAAACCCAGAAAATCCTTGTGTTTTGATGAGGGAGAGGGAGAAATCTGTGGCAAGTGGGTTAAAGGCACATGAGAAACCATTTAGATCAAGGCCAACTGAATCAGCACTAGACCTCTGATATACGAACAAGTGGGATAGAAGGTTGATGGAAAAGAGAATTTCTTTGAGCATATGGAAAGGAGAAGGCAATAGAAGTTGCCATGGATAGGTCAATGCTATGAAACCTACAACAGGTAGCTGGATCTCCAAAAAAAAATAAAACCAAAACAAAACCCAAACAAAAAACCCACCAAAACCAGCAAACAACAGATCACAATCCAAAAATCTTGACATAAATTGAAACTGAGTAATTTTTTGAGTAATGATTCTATTTGGTTCCTATATAATTCACCTCTTTAGTTCCTGAGTCCTGTCATTTTTTTTGTTCATTGTCGTATATTTAGTAAAGGGACAGCAGCATACTGAGAAGTAAAATTTCTTTCATGTAGACCATTAACAAATAATGCAGATAATCTCACTGCAGTACTAGCCTTGAAGGAATGCAATTATATATATATTCAGTGTTTTGTCCATAGCTGAAATGCATTTGGTAGTTACTTCCTTCATGGTAAAGCATGCTTGGAAGCATGCTTAAGGTGACAGTTAAGTCTGTGGCTATCATCCACTTTATCAAAGGAGAACACATGGGAATCCATTGACTATTGTGGTGAGTGTACATGAAGCCTCTTAAGTGTATTGAGAGCAGAAGACCAGGCTGGAAGGCACTAGAAATTATAAGTACACATACAAGGCTTCTGTCCATACAGAACACAAACTTTGTGGGCTGAATGATTTTTTTTTTTCCCCAAGGAAAATAATTACAGTGAACATAATAAAAATCTGGCTTAAAAAAAAAAAAAAGATAATTCCCTTAGTGGTCTTCACTAGTTTGGTACTTTCAGAGGTAGGTGGATCACAAAAGCATTGACTGAAACTGGAAGTTGAGAACATGATTCACAAATATGAATGTGGGCAGTGCACACTCCCTTGTGACTCAGAATGAGTATTCTACATGTGATTCATAAGGAAAAATAATTGTTTTATCATATGCATTCCTTGCATATGGCTGGGGTTAATATTCACCTTATTTAAAATTAAAATCCAACTACTGTATCGGCATAGTGGTTCTTTCCAACACAGACACAAAGAAAAGAAAGAAATTGCTTTATTCACTAACATGACACAGTTACTCTCCTCCGCACAAGTGACATTTGAGTATTGATCGGTGTTCTGCAAAGGATCCTGACATGCTTTTTGCAAGGCTCCTGGTGTATGTTGATTATTAGAAAAGATTTTCTGAGTAACATGAATAAAATCTGGAGATACTGTCCATATAAGTTTATGAATCATGTCCTCGGATCTGTTGAACCAAGAAACGTATCAGGAGGTTGGTTGTGCATTAGTAGTGACAGCCTCTGTTGCCTCAGATTGCCAGAGTTCAAATTAGGCCAGACTGGGAAACTGGCATCCTGCCTCCTGGACCAATTTTATTCTTAAGCGATGTATCAGCTAGTCTATATAATGACCCTAACTGCTTATAACAAAGTACCTCTTTTTTTTTTTTTTTTTTTTTTCCCCCCCCCAAGTCCCTCGGGTATTTAGGGAATGCCTGTACCTAAGAACTTATCCTCAGCAGAAGAGCAAGTATTAGAGATATTCATATTAAATGTTTTTTGGTCGTATTACAGAAGCGTTCAGCAAAGATTAGAGAGGTTTCCATTAAAAGTTTTCTTGGCCTTTTGGCTATCAGAATGGATGTACAGAAATGTAATATTCCTTGAGTGATCACAGTTTCCTAACGCCATCTGAAGTTCCTTTTCATAATATGGACATCTGCTTCTCAGGAAATGTATTTAAACTCTTAGAGAAACCACATCTCCTGACATTAAGCATTAAATCTGAATTGGCTGGTGCAAGCAAGCTGCAATATAGAACTCAATGCATTTGAAGAATGGGTGGTGGGAAGGAGAGGGACCTGCCACTGAACACACAAAGAGGGAGAAGGAAGGCATTTGTGTCTGTGTATGCAAGAGGAGAGACGTGCTTTCCTGAGATCAGCAGGTCCTCCTTTAGTATGATGGAAACCATGCATCGTACCTGTGTGCATGCGTGGGATCAGGTTTTGAAAGCTTTCTTACTTGTGCTGCACTTAGATTTTTTTTTTTTTAATATTGTCATTTACTACTGATGTCTATTATCTTGCAAGTGCATGTCATATAGAAAAGCAATTGTTTGCTTGCATTTTTTGCAAATTATTTGGCTTTTTAAATAGTTTCATTATGGTTATGTATAGCAACATTGTTGAGTACTGTAACTTGGTCATGGCTATTAGAAAAAGTTTTTTGGTAGCCTGAGGCTTTTAAATGCACTATACTTTTATTCCTTCCTTGATCCTGTGAAGAATCCATTGTCATTTGACTCTTGCACTTATTTGGTTAATTGCACCATTCAGTGTTTTCCCTAATTAGCTCCGTGTTCAGTTAAAAAATGTTGGAAATTCAGTGACAAGAGCATGGAGTTTATATCCTTTCTTAACACTCTTTGATAGTGGTTCCATTTTGAATGTGGTAGTCTTGGGAAATCCCTGAACGTTAGTAACAATAGCCTTTGCTTGGTAGAACTCCATTTGGAATCTCAAATTACATGATGACTCTGAAAGTTAAACACAATGAAAACAGTGAAAAAATATTGAGAAAAGTTTTGATTATGTCTGAAACATAATAAATGGAGCCGCTGGCACTAAACCACAATATAGTTACTTACAAACCCAGTTTTGGTGCCAATAGCATTGAATCACAGAATGAGGGCCTTTGGAAGGCTTGAGGTTAATTTTAGAGAACATGAATTATATATTAACTCAGAATGTTTCTGCAACAACAGGATAATCTAGAACTGACCTTAGTGGTCAGCGCTGAAAGTTAAAAGGGTGCATCTCAGTACATTAGGGGGCTAAAGTATTCTTTTCTTGAATGGGTGTCAGCTGCTGGGACAACTTCGCTGTTTGCAGAGTTACTGTAATTTAGATTTAATCAGAGAGGATTGAAGTCTGCTCAGAGAGGAAATGATGAATTTCCAACTCTGGATTTCTGCCCTCTAATAGTGATAGGTTTTGTAATTTGAGTCTGACTGCAGCATGAAGATATTGAATACTGTGTGAATTTCCATTACTCAAATCTCAAGAATAAAGTTAGAGTTGGAAAGAAATACCTGGGAGAGATTAACCTCCATCTTTTCCACAGAAGAGTTGGAGGCATCAAACAAGGATAGAGACAGGTAAATGAGTAGCAAAACAATGTTTTAGCCTCAATACGTAGTTAAACTATGGAACTCTGTTAGATGATGCTATGGGTGATAAAAATTTATGTGGGCTTAAAGCAAGGCTTGAAAAATATGGAAGAGAAAGCTATTGGGAGTTACAAAAACCCCATAACCGCATCTAGCTTATGATGTCCTCTAAACTGAAAATAGTTGGAGGTTTGAAGACTATTATGAGACAATATCATAGGCGTGCAAGTCCAGCTCTTAAACTTCTTTAGGCATCGGCCTGTTAACTGCTCTTGGAAACTAGATACAAAGCTAGGTTAACCTTAGATCTGGCTCAGTAAGGGAGTTTTCATGAACACACTGATGATAGTGATGTCTTCAAATACAATTGGTGATTTTAAAAGTTCTAGTCCTTTTGCCAGACTGAGAGTGTATCCACCCAGCTGGGATGATCTCCTGCAAACAGCTCATGCATTTTCTCTCTTTGCTGGACTACTGGCTTTCAGTTTACATGGCTCCAGAAAAGGCAATATGAAAAAGTCCTGCCCTTACAGTGATCTGTTTTCTCAGTGGGACACAGCAAGGGGAGACTCTGGCATCAACTGTTACCATTCATTTATTCGTTACTGGATCTAGCCCTAGATTCTGACTTGCAAAGACCCCTGTTGTAAAAGACTGTAATGGACTGGGGTCAAGAGCATCATCTTCTTCCAGAAGCCACTGTGATATTTACAGTCATCAGCTAGAAGACCCCAGATTAACTGTCATAGGGTAGTCAAGAGGGGGAATAGTTTTAGAAGTAATACAAAGAGTACTACAAGGCCAAAGCTTGGGAAACATGCTTGCAGAGTGCTATCACCATCTCCTGTGGGCTGCCCTGAACAATCCGCATCTCTAGCAAAATGTTTTCTTTTGTTTTTCTTTATTGGGAAATCTAAATGGGTGTTCTGGCCCAGAGGCCACAGATTAAACTTTAGAGGAAAAAGGAGATTTGCCTGTCCTCACTGGACTGCTCCCAAGGCTTTTCTGTTTTATCACTGGGAAAGGCATTTTAGAAATGCCAGTACTGAGTGAGGGAGAGGGAGTTGCATTTATTTCTGGATATTATTTATCGGATTTTTGAAAACTGACCTGAGAAAAATGTTTATTTAAAATATTTACTGCGAATTATATTGTTAGTGTTCTAGAACAAATGGTCAGTTAGTAGTCATTTTGCTGGCAAAAATAAAAAGCCTGGACCCCACACCTGTTTAGCTGTAACTGACAAACAAAACAATCTTTCAAGTAGAGTGAAAACAAACCAAATGCCCTTGAATTTTCAAAGAAAATATAACTCCTCCATGTAGCCCTAGGACAACATAGTCTGTTTGTTGGGAAGCATACTTAGTAGCGAGCTACAAATCTCTTTGCTGTGAGACTGAACAATTGTCATACATTTTGTTCTCTTTGTCTCAGTTGATAGTATCTATAGTACTATTTAGTGATAGAAAATTTGTGTCTGTCACTGTACCTGTCAGAAAGGAGCAATACCCTCCGGCAGTGACAGTCTACTTTATGGAGTTTTATTAGTATAATGAATGAAAGCCCAGTAGCATGCCCTGTAACACTTCTAAACTTTGGATTTTAAAAGGAATCATTATTAACAGTGAAAAACAACTAGCAGCTTGTTTTATGTACGCTTTGTTAAAAGCTTCACATATTTTTGAGAAGAGATTAATCTACAGTAATTTGTCATCAGGCTCTGAGTGAATGTAATATAATCCATACGAATGCAGAAGGTTCTGCAGGAAATTTGTAAACATAATGCAATCATGTGTTTGCATTTGTGACTCCTGAGTAGCTAGCAGCAGCTGTATAAACTTCTACTCTTGCACAGAAGGGATACTTTGTGTGACTACAGCTGTGTATTGTTGATTGCATGTGATGCTTTCCTTGGCCACCATATATGTTAATAACAGAAATGTGCACCAGTTGCTGTCCCTCTGTCTCTCTTTCTCTGATTCTTTCTTCCTCTTAACTTTTGCTCCCAAAAGGTCAATAAAGTTTTATGAAAGGGTCCTGGTTACCTTGCAGCATATCCTTTTTGAGCACTAAGCACAAACACATTCAATAAACTGTGCAGGAAATGTTTTTAGTGTGCTACTTCCAGTAAAAGAAAAACTAAATAGCAAAGACTGCTCTTCATGTTTTCAAGGTCTTGACATAATTCATTTAATAAAAATTCACTTTTCTAATGCTTTCTAGGCCCTGCATCTCCATGCCAATAACAGGCATTATCCAAGTCCGTTGCCATCTGAGGGAAACTCCTGCTGACTGCTGTGATTCAGGCCCAGTGGCTTTTCTGAGTTCCCTCTATTTATACAATGTTAATTTCTCAGCTCACACGAACTCATTTGCCAAAGAGGACACAGAGCATATTCTGTCTTACAGTGGTGGGAGATTGCTGGAAAGAATACATTCAAATAATTAGATTGTTCTTTCTTTGGTTTAGCCCATCTTAAACATTACATGGCATTTGAGATTATCACTCTTTACTACAGGGCTGGTAGCACTCTTGGTGCTCTAACTTCTCATACTGCAGAAGTAGGACAGCTTCCTTGGAAGTGTAAGAGTGCTCCAGGAAGCTGGTGAATCAACTGACAAGTCACTTAGGAAATAAACATGCAGGGCCACATGCTGTGATCTGCATGGCTGAGATGCCAACAGAAGTTCACAAACACTAATATGGGATGGATACGGACTGATTCACTATGAATGTAGATTATAGTCATTAAGATACTGAATCCAATAAATTCCTTTACAATTGAATGTAACACTATATATGCATATTTACAACATAATAATGCTGCTTCTTTTGCTCCAGCACACTATCTCATTTGTTAGGATATTTCTGTTGTAGCAAAGAATATGCATTTATAGCACTTCTCTGCCTATAGCTTGTCCAGGAACACTGAGCTGAACTTAAATTTCCATATATCCTGCAGCATGTGAATAGTCATCATAAACTTCATATTCAAGTAGCACTAATTGAACTTACCTGTTGGTACCAGTTCCCACGTTAATTTAATCAAGCCCCAAAAGATGTCTTTCAAAAATCCAATTCTACTAAAATATTTCTTCTCGTATTGTTCGGTTGCATAAATTCCATCCACTCACAATACATCTCATGTTTACTTATAGCAACAAGTATTCTCCAACATGTTAAGAGAATGCTAGACAGCTTATGTATTTTCTTGGTGG
This sequence comes from Strix uralensis, assembly GCF_047716275.1. NCBI lineage: Eukaryota > Metazoa > Chordata > Aves > Strigiformes > Strigidae > Strix > Strix uralensis. The sequence goes on along the minus strand of NC_133983.1, from coordinate 12,207,134 downwards.
ATCACCCACGAAGCGTCTCCATCCTATCTCTTCTTCATGGTGTAATTTAGATGTGGTATTTAATTATACTGGATATCTCATTATCGCTGTTATTGCACATTGGTATGAGTGACTTGAGATATGGAAAGACTGAGCTAGTTGTTTGTTTGGTGAGCAGGCATTTGATTGGAAACAAAATGGCAAGACATCGATGTCTACAAGTAGTGTGAGAACTTTACATACCAAGTAACTACATTGCAAAGTTTCTCTCTGCCTCAATCCTGTCTAAATTTTTAGTAACTTGCTAAGCATTCTTTTCTCTCTTTTTCCTGCTGTCAGATGAGTAAATTAACTTCCAGAACCCTCCTAACCAGCTTTGTTATTATTTTGTTTTGTTTTTTTTTTTTTTCCTCTCTACTGAGGGGCCACAATTCTGGATGAATACAGGTAGCTTCTACATCTCTCTGCATGCATGTGTCATAAAAACTTTACCTTACTACAGACATAAATGTTGTGTATTCTCCTCCCTTGTATCTTAATACTGTTTTACTTCTACCTTATTTCCTTGTCTTCTTCTTAGAACACTTAGCCTGTTATAAAGAAAAATGCTAATACTTTAAAGATAGTGTTTCAAAAGCTATTGTAATTCCTGCATTTGCTAGAGAGAAATGAGTTTACTGTGGCAAAAAAAGGGAAAGGTTACAGATTGCCAAATTTACTCTTCTGCCAGATTCTTACCTTGATTGTATGTGATGACTAATACTAGGTGTTAAGTATTGGTGAAAATGTCTATATCCCAGTTCAGAGTCTAATGACAGAATTTATCCCTTCTAGGAGGTCTTGTTCTGGGTGATTTGAAATTTCTAAGCCCTACTTTTATGAAAACTATTGTCTTGCTATATTTTGAGCAGCAATATAACATTATTGAGCTGACCCATATATCTTGTACATTAGTAACCTTGTTGCAGGATTGCTGAATGCATAAGGGGAGGAGACAAAGTAGTCTCAATGAAGACAGTCTCTATACACTGCCCAATGAAATGAGAGGGTGGAGTACTTCATTATTCCTGGTGATCAAGGATGTGTTTGAAAGAAATTACAGCTGAGCTGTGGAGAATTTGTGTGAGTTTTCTTGGAGACGGTCTGAAGAGGAAGGCACTGGAATAGTGAGTTTTTGGAGATTTTTCTATTGCTCTCTATATAACTTTCATGTTTTCCTACCATTGTAGTTTAAGTTCCTAAAAACTAACACCAGTCCCTTTCAGAAGTTAAAAATAATATAGAAGGAATGCGCTAGTAACCAATACACATATTGAGCAAAGAGTACACAATGCAAAACTTAGCCCACGGAAGAAAATAAATAGAAGACAGATCTCCCAAGACACTCTTTCCGCTCAGCCAAGGCTTGCCAATTCTGCTCACAATCAAGGCCAAATAACGCTCCTTCTCCATCCTCCAACTCTCCCTTCCCAATCATAGAAGCTTTATAAACTTTGGCTCTTCTTTCCTTTTTTTTTTTTTTAATGTAAGTTTTCATCAATCCCTGTTTCTGTGCTTTATATCAGCAGATGCCACATTTTCCTTCCTGTTCTTGCCAGAATTCTCACTCATTTCCTTTATACCTTTTACCTGAGCTACTTTTATTGTTTTTCTCTCTGAACTCTCTTTTCCACTGCCCCTCTTTGAAACCCATTCAAAAAATTCCTGAGCACAGTCTGAACATATTTTCCTATGTATTGGAATCTTCCTCATTTCTTACCCTATCAGGATAAAAAGATTTTCTTCTTACCCTACTAGGCCTCAGATTTAAAAATTCATATTGCACTGAGAGTTGCTCCAGGCTGCATCTCAGCTCAGCTGTACCCTTGCTCACACTTTGTTTCTCTGACTCTCTTTATTGCACTGAACCTCTTTTTCAGTTGCTCAAACTTTGTTTTAAAGCTTCCCTTGTGAACCTGGTGTAGGATTCTAGATTCATTGCATATGGCCTTTCAGCTCCCCCTTTCCAGATGCTAAGCTACCTCAACTTGTCTGCATATGGGCTAGTAAATATTTGGTGAGTAGGAGTCATGCCATCTTTTGTTTGTCTCTAAAGAGCAATGTTCTCCTTCGGTATGGCCTCATGTCTTCTCTTGAACACCTGGTCAGTAGAAACTATATGAACTAGCTTTCTAAAGAGTTGGGATTTTGCATAAAGCAAAATTTCTGGGTAGCCTGAAACCAGTAATGTGGCTCCAGGAATCTCAGTTTTCTCTCAGGCAATGTAAATTCTTGCAGCCCTTGAGTGTGTTAAAAGTAGTGTCAAGTGCAAGAGTGATGCTTGTTTTGGACTGAACTCAATAAGGCATGAAAGCATCTTAAAATTATCATTGCCTCTTTTTCTGATCCTTCATCAACTCCTTCACTCTCCAAGTAGAGAGCTAACAGTATGACAGACAAATAAAATCAGAAATCATTTGGGAAATCTGTTTCAAGAATTAAGTGGACACCTTCCATGAAGGTCTACTAAGCAGATCTGGAAGGCACAAGCTGTGAGTCTGTTTCAAGTGTCCTTAAGTCTAGATTCATTGCTAGTGACTTCTCAGCTCTCCCTTTCCAGATGCTAAGCCTCCTCAGCCTCTCTGTCTATGTGGTTTCTAGAAATGTCCTTGTAAAAACCTATACTGGGTCCAGCAAGCCTCCACCTCTCGATAAACTTGAGTCTGCAATGAGTGAAAACAGACCACAGTTATCTTTCAAAGCAGCCCCTGCTGCAAGTGTATATTTGGGCTACAGTAAGTATTGTTTCATGACAAAAACTTCTGCATTAGATGTCAAATATTTTAAAATTATTTAATAATAATAGTCTTTTTTTTCTCATATTCCAGAAACGAGTGTAAGTGCCTTAAAACAACTTTAGTCTCTAAGTATCTTAGATGTCTTTACAAAGTCCATTTGTAAAATGAAAGATCTGTAATGAAAAAACATATATTCTGTTATGGAAAAATTACACATATGTGGAGTCTTTCTGACAGACATTTTCAACTTTTTCATGCAGACTTCATCTTTTAATTCATACTTTCTCTTATCCTTTACGCTTGAAAGACATACAGCTCGTGGGTCAGATTTTCAGACAAACTGCTACCAAATATGTCAACAATTTCATGTCTAACCTGCAAGCAGAGTTATTTTGGATACATATTGTTTCTTAGTTTTATTCAAGTTCATTGCAATTACACAGATGTACTGTGTACTAAAGCAGATACCTATTTTACATGAAAATCTGACATCATTGTGTTTACAGGGAGTTTGATTCTAGTTAAATTTTATTAATCAAAATTGGTTTCTCTTTAAAGTGTTTTTTTTCTTTCTGCAAAAATGAAGTTTATGTGCTATGTTCTCTGCATTATTGACAGACTTTTTAAAAATATGTTTCACTTTAAGTGACAGTGTCTCTAACTGCCCTTGTAGAGTGAGTTTTTCAGTTTAGAGCATAATGTCTGGTGAAATGGAAGTTGAACAATCAGAAGGTAGGGATGGGAGAATTCACTGCGTCACTGCATGAGAGTTCATTCCTCTGGCTTGTGAGAGAAATCCTGGGTCTGAAGAGAATTACTGTGGAGCCAAACAGGTGAAAAGAGAAAGTGAAATCTGCCTATTTTTACACATATGCAAACTGTACAGGTTAGTACCTGTTTGAGATACTGGTTAAGTGCAGTGGGAAAGTGTTTATGTTTGCATACATTTTTCTTTAGAATGCAGGATGCCTGTGTACATCTAACAACCCTTTAGGCCAGTACAGATCATTTATATTTCATACCTCTTCTCTGTCAATTTAATGAACTTGAATCTGATTACACAGAAAAGTAGCTTACCTGTTCAAATGAATAACGATGCTTTTTATTGTCCAGCCCTTAAATCTCCATAGTAGTCCTTTTGGTATTAATGTAGTAACTTTTTCCTCTATGTGAATTAATAAACCTGGTCTCTGGGCCACTGTTTTTAAGCCAGTTGCCTGTATGATGAGAAAGTGATTATCTTATTTCTTCCCCAAATCCCATAATTCTCTGTCTGGATAGAGGTGGCAGATATTGTGACAGAGAGACTGTCCTTGACTTACCTGTGACCACAGGCTGCTACATCCTCTACTCTTAAATTTTGGTGCTAATAAGCAAGGCAGAACAGAGCTATTACCCTGTCTGCCATGGCTCCTAAGAGAGCTATTTCTGTGGTTTTGTTGCAGTTTTGGAGGAGGTGGGGACAGGAGAATACCATATTTAAGTCATGTGTTGAACGGGAGGCTCTTTCCTTACTGTGGTGAAGGTATTGATGGAACACCTTTCCCCTTCACTGTCTCTGCTCCATACTCTTGTCAATCGATAGGGCTTTTTAACAGTAAGACCGCCTACTCCACAGTCACACAGCATGCTCCTAGATGAGCTTTGATGTCAGGTAATCATTGCTGTATATAGTAATAAATGATGTGTTTACATAACAGAATTCCCTTGGCCTTTGATATATTCAGACGTGTTATCAAAGTGGTGCTATGACATCTTGTACAATAGAAACAATAGGAAAGTGCAGAACTACACAAACTGAGCAAAAGCAAGCTGAAGCCAAAGGTATGATGCAGTGCAATTATGTTATTTGCCCTTAGGGCAAGAATCGCAGTTGAAGTAAGTTAATATCAATACCTTTATGAAGTTCCCAAGGACTAATTCTGTGATGGACATGGAACTTATTTGAGAAATCACTGGAAATCACTGCCATTGTACCTGTTAATATGGATAAGAAGCTTGAGTGGTGGTTCCATTTAAATTTTGGGAACAAATTACATTAAGTTGATTAGTAAGGTTTGTCTCAAGTTGCTTAATACGGTAAGACTGTCTCAAACTGATGATGTAATTTTCCCTTGTAGTCTTTCTTTTCCATGTGGCTTTATGACTGTTTCATATGATTTACCAAAATTTGTCCTTTTTTTTTTTTTCTTTTTAACTTTTTGCAATGGCCTCACACTAGTCTAGGAGGGCAAGTCTACAGGCTGCTTAGATGAAGAGTGAGTTTTGCCTTTTTTCCCACCTTTGCTAAGGCTTTGGAAGAGCTTGCAGTCCTTTTTATTCATCCAGTTATGACACCGATACTGAGAAATAGCTTGTGTGCTATTATAAGCAGTATGTATTCAAGGTTAATTTTCTGTAGACATAATGATACTAATTTACACGACGAATAATATTTTTACAACATGAAGATATTGCATCCCCCACTCAGTGGTCTGCTGAGCCCCATTCCCCAGCCGAGCCAGGACTTTGACACTTCCTCTGAATTAAAGGCTCTGTTCCAGAGGTTGACATACTCAGGTTTTCATCTGATTGCAAGAGCCCAATGTGGTTGTCAGGCAGTTGTTAGAGACCTTGTTTGACTCCTTCCCCTGAAGCTTAATGGGCTTTATTATGCTTTCTGTGCATTGCATAGCCATCTTTGGGACCCTGCTTTCCTCAAGGCAATCAGTGATGTACAAGTGTACCTTCTTATTATGTTT